>NW_016916104.1:3029-4310 GCF_001483705.2 Eufriesea mexicana | reverse complement strand
ATCCATACATCCATACAACAATCCATCCATCCACCCATCCATACATGCATACATACATCAACACATATATCCATACATACACAAATACATTGGTCCATACGTACATCCATACATACATCCGCACATACATCCATACATCCTCACATACATCCAAAAGTCCATCCATCCATCCATACCTCCATACATACATCAATTCATACATCCTTCCATCCATACATCCATACATATATATGCATCCATACATCCACACGTCCGTACATCCGTACATTCGTACATCAAAACATCCTTACATCCATACATCCATACATCCATATATTCGTAAATACATACATGCATGCATCCATGCAACCATTCATACATCCAACCGTACATCCGTCCAACCATACATCCATACATTCATAAATACGTACATCCATAAATCCATCCATCCATACTCCAATCCATCCATACAACCATCCACCCATACATACATACATATATGCATCCATATGTCCATACATCCGTGCATGCGTCAATACATACCACAATCCGTTCATAAATACATCCATCCATACATACATCCGTCCATACATCCACGCACCCATACAACCATCCACCCAAACATACATCCATCCATATATCCATCCTTCCATACATAAATCCATCCATAAATACATCCATCCAAACATCCATTCATCCATACAGGCATTCATCCATACATCGATCCATCCATCCATCCATACAACCATCCATCCATACATGCATCCTTTCACACAAACATCCATCCATGCATACATACATCTACACATCCATTCGTCCATAAATCCTACCATCCGTACCTCCAACCGCCGATGCATCCATCCATCCATACATCCATACGTACATCCATACATACACCTTTAACTTCATCCACGCATACATTCATACATTCGTCCATACATCCATCCATACATCCATACAACCATCCATTCATCCATGTATCCCTTCATCCACCCATCCATCCATCCACACTTCCTTCCATCCACCCTTCCATTCATCTACCCACACATCCATACGTCCATACATCCACGCAACCATACATCTAACCACCCAAACACATATACATCCATATATAAATACATCCATACATAAATCCATGCAAAAATACATCCATAAAACATCCATACATATATACATCCACACATCCGTACATCCGTATCATCCATACATTCGTACATACAAACATACGTCCATACATCCATACATACACCCATACACACATCCATACATACATAGATCCATACATCCATACATACATTCATA
>NW_016916104.1:0-2888 GCF_001483705.2 Eufriesea mexicana | reverse complement strand
CATACATCCACGCACCCATACAACCATCCACCCAAACATACATCCATCCATATATCCATCCTTCCATACATAAATCCATCCATAAATACATCCATCCAAACATCCATTCATCCATACAGGCATTCATCCATACATCGATCCATCCATCCATCCATACAACCATCCATCCATACATGCATCCTTTCACACAAACATCCATCCATGCATACATACATCTACACATCCATTCGTCCATAAATCCTACCATCCGTACCTCCAACCGCCGATGCATCCATCCATCCATACATCCATACGTACATCCATACATACACCTTTAACTTCATCCACGCATACATTCATACATTCGTCCATACATCCATCCATACATCCATACAACCATCCATTCATCCATGTATCCCTTCATCCACCCATCCATCCATCCACACTTCCTTCCATCCACCCTTCCATTCATCTACCCACACATCCATACGTCCATACATCCACGCAACCATACATCTAACCACCCAAACACATATACATCCATATATAAATACATCCATACATAAATCCATGCAAAAATACATCCATAAAACATCCATACATATATACATCCACACATCCGTACATCCGTATCATCCATACATTCGTACATACAAACATACGTCCATACATCCATACATACACCCATACACATATCCATACATACATCCATCAATACATCCACACATACACACATATACATATCCATACATACATCCATAGATATATCCACACATACATCCGTGCAAACATCCATACATCCAACCATACATGCTTCCAAACATACGCCCTTCCATCCATCCTTGCATCCGTTCCACCACCCTTCCTTTCACCCGCTCTTCGGTTCATCCACCCATCCATTCATCCGCCCGCACATCCATACAGTACATACATCTATCGTTCCATCCATCCATCCATCCATACATCAACCCATCCATACATCCATCGATCCATACATCCATCCATACATACGTCCACCCACCAACCCATCCATCTATCTATACATCCATACATACATCAAAACATACACCCATAGATACATTCATACATACATCCTTGCATACATCCATACATAGATCCACAAAAACATCTATACATACATCCATAAATCCTTACACTCATGCATCCATACATCTGTACATCAATACATACATGCATCCATATATCGTGCCAACTACACATGCATCCATCCATACACCCATCGATCCATACATCCATACAACAGTCCATCAAAACATCCATACACATATACATCCATACATCCATTCAAACGTACATCCGTCCATCCATACCTCAAACCATACATAGACCCATCCATCCATAGAGCCATCCTTCCGTACATACATCCTTTTATACATCCATCCATCCATACATCCACCCATCCGTACATCCAACGATCCATACATCCATACAACAGTCCTTCCATCCACCCATCCATACATGCATACATACATCAATACATACATCCATACATACACAAATACATTCGTCCATACATACATCCATACACACATCCATACATACATCCCCCCATACATCCACACATACATCCATACACACATCCATACATACATCCATACAACCATACATTATTGCATCCATACATCTGTATAGCAGTACATCCGCCCATCCATAAATCCTGCCATCCACACATACACCTATCCACACATCCATCCATCCATACACCAATACATCCTTACATCCATTCATCCATTCAACCATACATATATACATACGTACATCCATACATTCGTACATACATCCTACCGTACATCCATCCATCCATACATCCACCCGTCCATACATCCATCGATGCATACATCCACACAAGAATGCATCCATCCATCCATCCATACACCCATACATACATCATTACATGCATCCATACAAACACAAGTACTTTCGCCCATACATACATCCATACACACATCCTTCCATACATCCATACATACATCCATACACACATCCTTCCATACATCCATACATACATCCATAGATATATCCATACATACATCCATATATATATCCATCCATACATCCACCCATACATACATCCATCGAACCATACATCCATCCATCCATACTAGCACCCATCCATACATCCATTGCTCCATACATCTATCCATCCATACATCCATCCACCCTTCCATCCACACATCCACACATCCATAAATCCATCCATCCATACATCCATCCAACCATACATACATCCACACATCCATATATCCATGGATCCATACATCCATACAACAATCCATCCATCCACCCAAACATACATGCATACATACATCAACACATATATCCATACATACACAAATACATTCGTCCATACATACATCCATACACACGTCCATACACCCATCCATACATACATCCATACAAGCATACATTAATGCATTCATACATCTGTGTATCAATACATACGTCCATCCATATATCCTGCCATCCACACATACATCCATCCAAACTTCCTTCCATCCACCCATCCATTCATCCACCCACACATCCATACGTCCATACATCCACGCACCCATCCATCTATCCACCCAAACATACATCCATCCATATATCCATCTCCATACATAAATCCATCCATAAATACATCCATCCAAACATCCATACATATATACATCCATACGTCCATACATCCGTATCATCCATACATTCGTACATCCGTACATACTTCCATATATCCATACGTACACCCATACACACATCCATACATACATCCATCCATACATCCACACATACACCCACACACATATCCATACATAAATCCATATATATATATCCATACATGCATCCGGACATACATCCATACATCCATCCATACATCCACACTTACACCCATATACGCATCCATACATACA
>NW_016916103.1:0-660 GCF_001483705.2 Eufriesea mexicana | reverse complement strand
GTTTGGATAGCTATGAATTTCCTGTTGAACACTGTTGTCCCGTGGAATTCTGCGCCCTATTGGGCTCTACAATACTATGCTCGAAGGTGTGGAGGCGAGATCAATACTATGCTCGAAGGTGTGGAGGCGAGCAATTGTGTTCGCGGTACGTTACATTAGGTTATGTTACGTTTGGTTGCGTTGCGATTTGTTGGGTTAGGAAAATGTGGCTTTAACTTTTGTGACATACGCTGTTATTCGGCGGATATCGGCGTTCCACAGTGCTCTGCTATGCCCTGCTTTGCCCTCGAGAGGTTAGATATAGTGGTGAAGGCACGTTAGGTTGCATTATGCTCGCTTGGTTATGTTACGCTTGATCAGGTTATGATAGGATAACTCTCACTGTTGCGAAATACACTGCTATTCGGTGGATTCCTGCGCTCCACGTTTCTCTAGTATACTCTGCTGGACTCTGGGGATACCAGCAATAGAGGCCGTGGCGCGATTGGTTGAGTTAGGTAACATTTGATTAGGTTAGGTTGTGTTACGCTTGGTTAGGATGGCTTTGACTTTCATGTTACACAGTGCTGTTCGGCGGATCTCTGCACTCTACTGTGTCGTAACATGATCTGCATGGCTCTGTGGAGGCCAGAAATTGATGTATCGGCACGTTGGGGTTAG
>NW_016916102.1:407-682 GCF_001483705.2 Eufriesea mexicana | reverse complement strand
ATGGCTGTACATGCCATTGGATTGAAGGCGTTAGGCTATCTATTTACCAATCTATAACAGGTATTAGATTTTGAATAGACCAATTCTCTGGCAAGCAGATGGCTGTACCTGCCAATGGTTGAAGACGTTAGGCCCTCTATTCTCCAAGCTACAACAGATTATAGATCTTCAATAGGCCTATTCACTGGCAAGTAGATGGCTGCACTTGCCATTGAATTGAAGGCGTTAGGCGATCTATTCTCCAAGCTATAACAGGTTACAGATTTTGAATAGAC
>NW_016916102.1:0-322 GCF_001483705.2 Eufriesea mexicana | reverse complement strand
CCTATTCTCTGGCAAGTTGATGGCTGTACTTGCCATTGGATTGAAGGCGTTAGGCTATCTATTCCCCAATCTATAACAGGTAATAGATTTTGAATAGACCAATTCTCTGGCAAGTAGATGGCTGTACTTGCCGTTGGATTGAAGGCGTTAGGCGATGTATTCACCAAGCTACAACAGGTTATATATCTTGAATAGACCTATTTTCTGGTAAGTAAATGTCTGTACTTGCCATTGGATTGAAGGCGGTGGGCGATCTACCTTCCAAGCTACAGCAGATTATAGATTTTGAATAGACCTATTCTCCGACATGTAGATGGCTGTA
>NW_016916101.1:0-781 GCF_001483705.2 Eufriesea mexicana | reverse complement strand
GCCATTGCACTGCAATAGAATCTGTCTGAAGAGCTCAATTTTATTGACAATCTCGACTAATATAGAGGTCAGCGATCTTTTCTGAATAAATACGAAAGAAAGAAACCGTTGGTTTGCTGCAGCTATTGCATTGCAAAAGAATCTGACCGGAAAGCTCATTATCGACTAATATGGTGGTGCGCAAACTTTTTGGCATACATAAGGAGAATGGGCTCTAGTGGTTTGCTATAGCTATAGGGTTGCAATAGGATCTGACCGAAAAGTTCAATTTCATTGACATTTTCGACTAATACCTAGTACAGCAAACTTTTGTGCACAAATACGGAGGAAAGATTTTATTGGTTTGCTATAGCCTTTGCTTGGCAATAGAATATGACCGAAAAGTTCAAATTCATTGACATTATCGTCTAATACCGCTGTGAGAAAATTTTTCTGCATAAATACGATGGAAAAATTACATTGGATTGCTGCAGACGTTGCATTGCATTAGACTCTGCCCGGAAAACTGAATCGTGTTGTCATTTTCGCGCAATATCTTTGTGTGCAAGCTTTTGTGCATAAATAAGGGTGGAAGATTCCATTGGTAAGATATAGCCATCGCATTGAAGCAGAATCCGACTGAAGAGCAGAATTTTATTGATAGTCTCGACTAATATTGCGGTCAGCAAGTTTTGCTGAATAAATACCAAAGAAAGATAACGTTGGTTCGCTGTAGCCCTTGCATTGCAATAGAATCTGACCGAAAAGTACAGTTCTATTAACATTTTCGACATATAGTGAG
>NW_016916100.1:0-211 GCF_001483705.2 Eufriesea mexicana | reverse complement strand
CATCCATGCATCCATACATCCATACATACATCAATACATACTTCCATCCATCCTTAAATCCATACGTAGATACATCCATACATCCGCACATCCGTACATGCATACATTCGTACTTCAATACATCCATACATCCATACATCCACACATTCATACATACATACATCCATACATCCATGCTTCCATTCATCCATCTAACCGTACATCCGCCCAA
>NW_016916099.1:9835-10902 GCF_001483705.2 Eufriesea mexicana | reverse complement strand
TGCTATAGCCATTGCAATCGCATAGAATCTGGCTGGAAAACTCGATTTTATGATCATTTTCGGCTAATATTGTGGTGACCTCACTTTCTTGGATATATAAGCAGGAAAGATTTTACTGTCGCGCTGTAGTCATTGCGATGCTACAGAATCTGGCTGGTAGAAATATCCTATTGGCGTGCTATAGCCATTGCAATCGCATAGAATCTGGCTGGAAAACTCGATTTTATGATCATTTTCGGCTAATATTGTGGTGACCTCACTTTCTTGGATATATACATTTTCGACTAATATCATTGTCAGCTCACTTTCTTGCATAAATAAGGGTGAAATATACTATTGGCTTGCTATAGCCATGGTAATGCTATAGAATCTGCCTGGAAAATTCAAGTTTATTCACATTATCGGCTGCGATCGTGGTGACCTAACTTTCTTGGATATATAAGGAGGAAGGATTGTACTGTCGCGCTATAGTCATTGCGATGCTATTGAATCTGGTAGGAAAATACAATTTTATTGACAATTCGGACTAATATCGCGGTGAGCTAACTTTCCTGGATATATAAGGAGGAAAGATACTATTGGCGTAATATAGCCATTGCACTGCTATAGAATTTGGTCGGAAAATTCTTTTTTATTGACATATTCGACTAACATCGTGGTGAACGAGTTTTCTTGCATAAATAAGGAAGAAATATCCTATTGGCGTGCTATAGCCATTGCAGTGCTATAGAACCTGGCCGGAAAATTCAGTTTTATTGACATTTTCGACTAATATCATTGCCAGCTAACTTTCTTGCATAAATAAGGAAGAAATATCCTATTTGCGTGCTATAGCCATTGCAATCGCATAGAATCTGGCTGGAAAACACGATTTTATGATCATTTTCGACTGATATCGTGGTAAGCTACCTTTCAAGCCAAAATAATGAGAAAAGATACTTTTGGCGTGCTATAGTCATTGCGATGCTATAGAGTCTGGCTGGAAAATTCAATTTTATTGACATTTTCGTCTAATATCGTGGTGACCTTACCTTTTTGCATATATAAGGAGGAAAGATTCTACTGGC
>NW_016916099.1:2984-9556 GCF_001483705.2 Eufriesea mexicana | reverse complement strand
GGAAGAAATATCCTATTGGCGTGCTACAGTCATTGCAATGCTATAGGATCTGTCTGGAAAATTGAATTTTATTGACATTTTCGGCTAATATTGTGGTGACCTAACTTTCTTGCATATGGAAGGAGGAAAGGTTCTACTGGCGTACCATAGTCACTGCAATGCTATAATATCTGGCTGGAAAATTCATTTTTATTGACATTTTCGACAAATATCGTGGTGAGCTAACATTCTTGCATAAATATGGAAAAAATATCCTGTTGGCGTGCTATAGCCATTGCAGTGCTATAGAACCTGGCTGGAAAACTCAATTTTATTGTCATTTTAGACTGATAGCGGGTGAACTAAGTTTCTTGCATAAATAAGTGTGAAATACACTATTGGCTTGCTATAGCCATGGTAATGCTATAGAATCTGGCTGGAAAATTCAATTTCATTCACATTATCGACTACTATCGAAGTGACCTAACTTTCTTGCATATAGGAGGAGGAAAGGTTGTACTGGCGTGCTATAGTCATTGCGATGCTATAGAATCCGGCTGGAAAATTCAATTTTATTGATGTTTTCGAATAACATCGAGGTCACCTAACTTTCTTGCATAATTAAGGAAGGGATATCCTATTGGCGTGCAGTAGCCATTGCAATGCTGCAGAATCTGGCTGGAAAATTAAATTTTATTTACATTTTCGGCTAATATTGTGGTGACCTCACTTTCTTGGATATATAAGCAGGAAAGATTCTTCTGTCGCGCTGTAGACATTGCGATGCTACAGAATCTGGCTGGAAAATTCGACTTTACTGACATTATCGACTACTGTCGTGGTGATCTAACTTTCTTGCATATACAAGGAGGAAAGGTTCAACTGGCGTACTATAGTCACTGCAATCTTATAGTATCTGGCTGGAAAATTCAATTTTATTGACATTTTCGATTAACATCGTGGTGAGCTAACATTCTTGCATGAATAAGGAAGAAATATCCTATTGGCGGGCTATAGCCATTTCAATGCTATAGAATCTGGTTGGATAATTCATTTTTATTGACATTTTCGACTGATATCTTGGTGAACTATGTTTCTTGCATAAATAAGGGTGAAATATACTAATGGCTTGCTATAGCCATGGTAATGCTATAGAATCTGCCTGGAAAATTCAAATTTATTCACATTATCGGCTACGATCGTGGTGACCTAACTTTCTTGGATATATAAGGAGGAAAGAGACTATTGGCGTAATATAGCCATTGCACAGCTATAGAATCCGGTCGGAAAATTCATTTTTATTGACATTTTCGACTAATATCGTTGTCAGCTAACTTTCTTGCATAATTATGGAAGAAATATCCTATTGGCGGGCTATAGCCATTTCAATGCTATAGAATCTGGTTGGATAATTCATTTTTATTGACATTTTCGACTAATATCGTTGTCAGCTAACTTTCTTGCATAATTATGGAAGAAATATCCTATTGGCGGGCTATAGCCATTTCAATGCTATAGAATCTGGTTGGATAATTCATTTTTATTGACATTTTCGACTAATATCGTTGTCAGCTAACTTTCTTGCATAATTATGGAAGAAATATCCTATTGGCGGGCTATAGCCATTTCAATGCTATAGAATCTGGTTGGATAATTCATTTTTATTGACATTTTCGACTAATATCGTTGTCAGCTAACTTTCTTGCATAATTATGGAAGAAATATCCTATTGGCGGGCTATAGCCATTTCAATGCTATAGAATCTGGTTGGATAATTCATTTTTATTGACATTTT
Organism: Eufriesea mexicana; assembly: GCF_001483705.2. Classification (NCBI taxonomy): domain Eukaryota; kingdom Metazoa; phylum Arthropoda; class Insecta; order Hymenoptera; family Apidae; genus Eufriesea; species Eufriesea mexicana. Next base: position 7,782 of record NW_016916099.1, on the reverse strand, counting down.
CGACTAATATCGTTGTCAGCTAACTTTCTTGCATAATTATGGAAGAAATATCCTATTGGCGGGCTATAGCCATTTCAATGCTATAGAATCTGGTTGGATAATTCATTTTTATTGACATTTTCGACTAATATCGTTGTCAGCTAACTTTCTTGCATAATTATGGAAGAAATATCCTATTGGCGGGCTATAGCCATTTCAATGCTATAGAATCTGGTTGGATAATTCATTTTTATTGACATTTTCGACTAATATCGTTGTCAGCTAACTTTCTTGCATAATTATGGAAGAAATATCCTATTGGCGGGCTATAGCCATTTCAATGCTATAGAATCTGGTTGGATAATTCATTTTTATTGACATTTTCGACTAATATCGTTGTCAGCTAACTTTCTTGCATAATTATGGAAGAAATATCCTATTGGCGGGCTATAGCCATTTCAATGCTATAGAATCTGGTTGGATAATTCATTTTTATTGACATTTTCGACTAATATCGTTGTCAGCTAACTTTCTTGCATAATTATGGAAGAAATATCCTATTGGCGGGCTATAGCCATTTCAATGCTATAGAATCTGGTTGGATAATTCATTTTTATTGACATTTTCGACTAATATCGTTGTCAGCTAACTTTCTTGCATAATTATGGAAGAAATATCCTATTGGCGGGCTATAGATGGTAATGCTATAGAATCTGCCTGGAAAATTCAAATTTATTCACATTATCGGCTACGATCGTGGTGACCTAACTTTCTTGGATATATAAGGAGGAAAGATACTATTGGCGTAATATAGCCATTGCACAGCTATAGAATCCGGTCGGAAAATTCATTTTTATTGACATATACGACTAACATCGTGGTGGCCGTGGTTTTTTGCGTAAATAAGGAAGAAATATCCCATTGGCGTGCTGTAACCATTGCAGTGCTATAGAACCAGGTAGGAAAATTCAGTTTTATTGACATTTTCGTCTATTATCGTGGTGAGCTATCTTTCTTGCATAAATGAGGAAGAAATATCCTATCGGCGTGCTATAGCCATTGCAATGCTATAGAAACTGGCTGGAATATTAAATTTTATTGACAATTTCGACTAACATCGTGGTGAACGAGTTTTCTTGCATAAATAAGGAAGAAATATCCTATTGGCATGCTATAGCCATTGCAGTGCTATAGAAACTGGCTGGAATATTAAATTTTATAGACAATTTCGACTAACATCGTGGTGAACGAGTTTTCTTGCATAAATAAGGATGAAATATCCTATTTGCGTGCTATAGCCACTGCAATCATATAGAATCTGGCTGGAAAACTCGATTTTATGATCATTTTCGACTGATATCATGGTAAGCTACCTTTACCGCCTAAATAATGAGAAAAGAAACTTTTGGCGCGCTATAGTCATTCCGATGCAATAGAATCTGACTGGAAAATTCAATTTTATTGATGTTTTCTAATAACATCGATGTCACATAACTTTCTTGTATAAATATGGAAGAAGTATTCTATTGGCGTGCTATACCCATAGCAAAGGTATAGAGTCTGGCAGGAATACTAAATTTTATTAACGTTTTCGCCTAATATCGTGGTGGCCGTGGTTTTTTGCATAAACAAGGAGGAAATATACTATTGGCGTGCTATAGCCATTGCAATGCTATAGAATACGTCTGGAAAATTAAATTTTAATTACATTTTCGGCTAATATTGTGGTGACCTAACTTTCTTGTATATATAAGGATGAAAGATTCTTCAGTCGCGCTATAGTCATTGCGATGCTATAGAATCTGGCTGGAAAATTCAATTTTATTGACATTTTCGACTGATATCTTGGTGACCTTACTTTTTTGCATATAGAAGGAGGAATGGTTCTACTGGCACGCTATAGTCATTGCGATGCAATAGAATCTGACAGGAAAATTCAATTTTATTGACATTTTCGACTGATATCGGGTGAACCAAGTTTCTTGCATAAATAAGTGTGAAATACACTATTGGCGTGAAATAGCTATGGTAATCTTAAGAATCTGGATGGAAAATTATATTTTATTGACATTGTCGACCACTATCGTGGTGATCTATCTTTCTTGCATATAGGAGGGGGAAAGGTTCTCCTGGCGTACTATAGTCACTGCAATCATATAGAATCTGGCTGGAAAACTCGATTTTATGAACATTTTCGACTGATGCCGTGGTAAGCTACCTTTCCCGCCTAAATAATGAGAAAAGATACTTTTGGCGTGCTATAATCATTGCGATGCTATAGAGTCTGGCTGAAAAATTCAATTTTATTGACATTTTCGTCTAATATCGTGGTGACCTTACTTTTTTGCATATAGAAGGAGGAATGGTTCTACTGGCACGCTATAGTCATTGCGATGCTATAGAATCTGACTGGAAAATTCAATTTTATTCATGTTTTCTAATAACATCGATGTCACCTAACTTTCTTGTATAAATATGGACGAAGTATTCTATTGGCGTGCTATACCTATAGCAAAGGTATAGAGTCTCAGGAAAACTAAATTTTATTTACATTTTACGCTAGTATTGTGGTGACCTAACTTTCTTGTATATGTAAGGATGAAGGATTCTTCTGTCGCGCTATAGTCATTTCGCGCTATAGTCATTGCGATGCTATAGAATCTGGCTGGAAAATTCAATTTTATTGACATTATCGACTACTATCGAGGTGACCTAACATTCTTGCTAATACAAGGAGGAAAGGTTCAACTGGCGTACTATAGTCACTGCAATTCTATAGAATCTGGCTAGAAAATTCAATTTTATTGACATTTTCGATTATTATCGTGGTAAGCTAACCTTCTTGCATAAATAAGCAGGAAATATCCTATTGGCGTCTTATAACCATTGCAATGCTGTAGAACCTGGCTGGAAAATTAAATTTTATTGACAATTTGGACTAATATCGTGGTGAGCTAACTTTCTTGGATATATAAGGAGGAAAGGTACTATTGGCGTAATGTAGCCATTGCACAGCTATAGAATCTGGTCGGAAAATTCATTTTTATTGACATATTCGACTATCATCGTGGTGGCCGTGGTTTTTTGCATAAATAAGGAAGAAATATCCTATTGGCGTGCTATAGCCATTGCAGTGCTATAGAACCAGGCCCGAAAATTCCATTTTATTGACATTTTCGACTTATATCGTTGTCAGCTAACTTTGATGCATAAATACGGAAGAAATATCCTATTGGCGTGCTATAGCCATTGCAGTGCTATAGAACCAGGCCCGAAAATTCCATTTTATTGACATTTTCGACTTATATCGTTGTCAGCTAACTTTGATGCATAAATACGGAAGAAATATCCTATTGGCGTGCTATAGCCATTGCAGTGCTATAGAACCAGGCCCGAAAATTCCATTTTATTGACATTTTCGACTGACATATTGGTGAACCATGTTTCTTGCACAAATGAGGGTGAAATATACTATTGGATTGCTATAGCCATGGTAATGTTTTAGAATCTGGCTGGAAAATTCAATGCTATATAATTCCATTTTATTGACATTTTCGACTTATATCGTTGTCAGCTAACTTTGATGCATAAATACGGAAGAAATATCCTATCGGCGTGCTATAGCCATTGCAATGCTATAGAAACTGGCTGGAATATTCAATTTTATTGACAATTTCGACTAATATCGTGGTGAGCTATCTTTCTTGTAAAATTATGGAAGAAATATCCTTTTGGCGTGCTATAGCCATTGCACTGCTATAGAATCTGGCTGGAAAATTCAATGCTATACACATTATGGACTACTATCGTGGTGACCTATCTTTCTTGCATATAGAAGGAGGAAAGGTTCTACTGGCGTGCTGTAGCCATTGCGATGCTATAGAATCCTGCTGGAAAATTCAATTTTATTGATGTTTTCGAATAACGTCGAGGTCACCTAACTTTCTTGTATAGACATGGATGAACTATTCTATTGGCCTGCTATAGCCATAGGAAAGGTATAGAGTCTGGCAGGAAAATCTAATTTTATTGACGTTTTCGCCTAATATCGTGGTGGCCGTGGTTTTTTGCATAATCAAGGAGGAAATATACTATTGGCGTGCTATAGCCATTGCAATGCTATAGAATACGTCTGGAAAATTAAATTTTAGTTACATTTTCGGCTAATACTGTGGTGACCTAACTTTCTTGTATATACAAGGATGAAAGATTCTTCAGTCGCGCTATAGTCATTGCGATGCTATAGAATCTGGCTGGAAAATTCAATTTTATTGACATTATCGACTACTATCGTGGTGACCTAACATTCTTGCCAATAGAAGGTGGAAAGGTTCTACTGGCGTACTATAGTCACTGCAATCCTATAGAATCTGGCTGGAAAATTCAATTTTATTGACATTTTCGATAAGTATCGTGGTGGGCAAACATTCTTGCATAAATAAGGAAGGAATATCCTATTGGCGTGCTATAGCCATTTCAATGCTATAGAACCTGGCTGGAAAATTCAATTTTATTGACAGTTTCGACTAATATCGTGGTGAGCTAACTTTCTTGCATAAATAAGGAAGAAATATCCTATTGTCGTGCAACAGCATTTGCAATGCTATAGAACCTGGCTGGAAAATTAAATTTTATTGACAATTTGGACTAATATCGTGGTGAGCTAACTTTCTTGGATATATAAGGAGGAAAGATACTATTGGCGTAATGTAGCCATTGCACAGCTATAGAATCTGGTCGGAAAATTCATTTTTATTGACATATTCGACTAACATCGTGGTGGCCGTGGTTTTTTGCATAAATAAGGAAGAAATATCCT
>NW_016916099.1:0-1272 GCF_001483705.2 Eufriesea mexicana | reverse complement strand
CAATGCTATAGAACCTGGCTGGAAAATTCAATTTTATTGACAATTTCGACTGATATCGTGGTGAGCTAACTTTCTTGCATAATTATGGAAGAAATATCCTATTGGCATGCTACAGCCATTGCAATGCAATAGAATCTGTCAGAAAAACTGAATTTTTTTGAGATTTTCGGCTAATATTGTGGTGACCTAACTTTCTCGGATATATAAGGAAGGACGATTCTACTGTCGAGCTATAGTCATTGCGATGCTATAGAATCTGGCTGGAAAATTCAATTTTACTGACATTTTCGATTAATATCGTGGTGAGCTAACATTCTTGCATAAAGAGGGAAGAGATATCCTATTGGTGTGCTATAGCCATTTCAATGCTATAGAACCTGGCTGGAAAATTATATTTTATTGACATTTTCGATTAATATCGTGGTGAGCTAACATTCTTGCATAAAGAGGGAAGAGATATCCTATTGGTGTGCTATAGCCATTTCAATGCTATAGAACCTGGCTGGAAAATTATATTTTATTGACATTTTCGATTAATATCGTGGTGAGCTAACATTCTTGCATAAATAAGGAAGAAATATCCTATTGGCGTGCTATTGCCATTCCAATGCTATTGAACCTGGCTGGAAAATTCAATTTTATTGACAGTTTCGACTTATATCGTGGTGGCCGTGGTTTTTTGCATAAATAAGGAAAAAATATCCTATTGTCGTGCAACAGCCATTGCAATGCCATAGAATCAGGTTGGAAAATTCATTTTTATAGATGTTTTCGACTGATATCTTGGTGAACTAACTTTCTTGCATAAATAAGGGTGAAATATACTTTTGGCGTGCTATAGCTGTGGTAATGCTATAGAACATGGCCGGAAAATACAATTTTATTGACATTATCGACTACTATCGCGGCGACCTAACTTTCTTGCATATAGAAGGAGGAAAAGTTCTACTGGCGTACCATAGTCACTGCAATGCTATAGGATCTGGCTGCAAAATTCAATTTTATTGACATTTTCTACTAATATCGTGGTGAGCTAACTTTCTTGCATAAATAAGTAAAAAATATCCTGTTGGCGTGATATAGCCATTGCAGTACAATAGAACCTGTCTGGAAAATTCAATTTTATTGTCATTTTCGACTAATATCGGGTGAACTACGTTTCTTGCATAAATAAGGGTGAAATATACTATTGGCGTGCAATAGCTATGGTAATGCTAAGAATCTGGCTGGAAAATTAAATTTTATTGACATTGTCGACCACTATCGTGGTGA
>NW_016916098.1:0-591 GCF_001483705.2 Eufriesea mexicana | reverse complement strand
ACTAATATGTTCTGCTAGGACCTGGGAATGCCAGCAATCGTGGTCGCGGCACGTCGGTTGTGTTAGGTCACGTTCTGTTATATTACGATTGGCTACATTAGGATGTGATAGCTGTAACTTTTGCGCTATACACTCATATCCGGTGGGTTTCTGCGTCCAACATTGCTCTTGTATACTCTGCTCTTCTATGTGGACGCCAGTAATGGTGGTCTCGCCACGCAAGGTTCAGTTAGGCTACGTTCGGTTAGGCTAAGCGAGCATGGGTAAGGCCTGGATAGCATTGACTTACGTGGTGTACACTGTTTTTCGGTGGATATCTGTGCTCTACTGTGTTGTTGTACGTTCTGCTTGGCTCTGGGGTGGCCAGCAATAGCGGTCGCCGCACGTTAGGTTGTGATATGTTAGGTATGTATATGTTACGTTTGGTTAGATTAGGATAGGGTAGCTTTGTCTTTTGCGCTACACACTGCTATCCGGTGGATTCCTGCGTTCTACATTGATCTACTATACTCTGCTCGACCTTGGGTAGTCAGCAATAGTGGGCATGGCACGATATGTTGGGTCAGATGACGTTTGGTTTGACTAGGTTAG
>NW_016916097.1:0-1761 GCF_001483705.2 Eufriesea mexicana | reverse complement strand
CTCCTTATTTATGCAGTAAGTATGCTGACCACGATATTAGTCGATAATGTCAATAAAATTGAACTTTTCAGACAGACTCTATAGCATTGCCATGGCTATGACAAACCAATAGTATCTTTCGTCCTTATTTATACAGAAAATCATGCTCACCACGATATTAGCCGAAAATGAAAATAAAATTTAACTTTACTTTCAGATACTATTGCAATTCAATGGCAATAGCAAACCAATAGAATCCTTCCTCATTACCAATGCAGAAAAGTTTGCTCACAACGATATTAGTCGAAAATGTCAATAGAATTGAACTTTTCAGTCAGAATCTACTGTAATGCATTCGGTATAGCGAACCAGAGGAATTGTTCCACCTTTTTTGTGCATAAATGCTTCGTCAACAAGATATTAGTCGAAAATGTTAATGAAATTGAACTTTTCCGACAGATTCTGTTGCAATGCAATGGCTATAGCAAAACAATAGGATCTTACCTCCTTATTTATGCATTAAGTATGCTGACCACGATATTAGTCGAAAATGTCAATAAAATTGAGCTTTTCAGCCAGACACTATTGCATTGCCATTGCTACAATAAAAAAAATAGTATCTTTGCACCTTGGTTATATAGAAAATCGTGCTCACCACTATATTAGCCGAAAATGAAAATAAAATTGAACTGTACGGTCCGAAACTATTGCAATTCAATGGCTATAACAAACCAATAGTATCTGTTCTCCTTATTTATGCAGTGAGTTTACTGACCACGATATTAGTCGAAAATGTCAATAAAATTGAACTTTTCAGTCAAATTCTATTGTAATGCATTCGCTATAGCAAACCAGTGGGAACATTCCTCCTTTCTTGTGCAGAAAAGTTTGGTCAACGTGATATTAGTCGAAAATGTCATTAGGATTGAACTTTTCATTCATATTCTGTTGCAGTTAAATATCTATCAAAGAAAATAGAAACTTTCCTCCTTATTGACGCAGAAAGGGTTGCTCACCACAATATTAGACGAAATTGTCAATAAAATTGACTTTTCATTCAGATTCTATTGGAATGCAATGGCTATAGCAAACCAATAAGATCTTTCCTCCTTATTCATGCGGAAAAACCTGCTCACCACGATATTTGTCGAAAATGTCATTAGAATTCAACTTTTCCAACAGGTTCTGTTGCAATGCCATGTATATAATAAACCTATATTACCTTTCCTCCTTATTTATACCGAAAATCTTGCTCATCACGACATTAGGCCAAAATGAAAATAAAATTGAACTTTTCGGTCAGATACCATTGCAATTCAAAGGCTAAAGAAAACCAATAGTATCTCTTCTCCTCATTTATGCAGTAAGACTACTGACCACGATATTAGTCGAAAATGTCAATAAAATTGAAGTTTTCTGTCAGACTCTATTGCATTGCCATGGCTATAACAAACCAATAGTATCTTTCCTCCATATTTATGCAGAGAACCTTGCTCACCACGATAGTAGCCGAAGATGTGAATAAAATTGCACTTTTCAGTCAGATTCTATTGCAATGCAATGGCTATAGCGATAAAATAGAATCTTTCCTCCTTATTTATGCAGAATGGTTTGCTCACCACAACATTACACGATAATGTCAATAAGATTGAACTTTTCAGTCAAACTATATTGCATTGTTATGGCTATAACAAACCAATAGTATCTTTCCTCCTTATATATGCAGAAAATCTTGCTCTCCACGATATTAGCCGAAGATGTCAATAAAATTGAACTTTTCAG
>NW_016916096.1:0-1399 GCF_001483705.2 Eufriesea mexicana | reverse complement strand
CAAACATATCCTGGCCTAAGCAAACCGAACGTAACATAGATTCACATAACGCTCCGCGACCGCTTTTGATGGCGTCCCCAAAGGCATGCTGAATACGAAAGGGAACAGTAGATCGCAGAAATTCATAGAACAGCAGTGTATAGCGCAAAAGTGAATTCTATCCTAACAAAAACCTATCCTAGCATATCCCGAAGAAACGTAACCTAACTCACCTTAACATGCCGCGACATCTTTTGCTGGCGTCCCCACATACATGCAGGATATGATACAGCACAGTGGGCCGCGGAAATTAATACAATAGCCGCGTGTGGAGCAAGTGCCAAAGCGATCCTAACGTAACACAACCAAAGCAAACTTAACCAAACGTTATCTAACTTAACCAAACATGCCGCGAACACTGTTTCTGGCCTCCCGAGATCCGAGCAGAACATATTAGAGGAGCGTAGAGCGCAGAAATGCATATATTAGCGGCATATGGCAGAAAGGTCGTGGATATACTAACCAAACACAAACCAACCTAACACACCCGTACGAGACATACCCCAACACAACGTGCCGCGGCGCTATTGCGGGCGCCACCAGAGACATGCAGGACATATTAGAAGGGTGCAGAGAATAGAAATCCGTAGAATAGCAGCGTATAGCAGAAAACTCGAAGTTACTCCAACCCAACGCAAACTAACCTGAACATTCAGAACGTAGCACAACGCAACATATCGTACCGCGACCACTATCGCTGACGCCACAGAGACGTGCAGAATAAGTTAGAGGAGAGAAGATAGCCGAAACCCGTGTATTAGGAGTGGATAGTGGAAAAGCCAAAGCTGTCCAAGCCCAACCCAAACGAACCGAACACAGCCAAACGAAGCATAACTCAACCCAACCTACCACAAGCATTATTTATGGTCTCACCAGAGCCAAGCACAACATATTAGAGGAGAGTAGAGTGCAGAAGCACATGGAATCCCAGTGTAAAGGGCAAAAGTCAAAGCTACCCTAACCTAACCAAACCTACGCGGACCTAGGCCAAAGTTAACCTAACTAAACCTAACGTACCACGACCTCTATTGCTGGCCTCGTCAGAGCCAAGCAGAACATATTAGAGGAGGGTAGAGCGCAGAAATCCACAGAATAGCAGTGTGTAGCACAAAAGTCTAAGCCATCCTATCCTTACCTAGCCAAAGGTGACCAAACCAAACTCAACATAACTCATTCTAACGCGCCGAGACAAATACTGCCGGCCTACCCATGGCCAAGCAGAGCATATAAGGACGTAGTAGAGCGTAGAGAAGCACCGAGCAGCTGTTTATAGCACAAAAGTCAGAGCTACACAGAACAAGCCAAACAAAACGTAACATAACCAAACGTAACCTGACACAACCTAATGTGCCTAGACCAC
>NW_016916095.1:37619-58747 GCF_001483705.2 Eufriesea mexicana | reverse complement strand
ATTCTAATGTATTACAATAGCTATAGCACGCCAATAGGATCTTTCCTCCTTATTTATGTGAGAGGGTTTGCCCACCATGATATCAGTCGAGAATGTCAATTAAATTGGTCTTTCCATGCAGACTGTATTCCATAGCAATGGCTTTATCGCACAAACAGGATCTTTCCTTCTTATTTATGAAAGAATGCTTGCTCACCACGATATTAGTCGAAAATGTCAATAAAATTGAAATTTCCACCCATATTCAATTGCATTGCAATGGCTATAGCACAACAATAGGATCGTTCCTCCTTATGCATGCGAGAAAGTCTGCTCACCACGATATTAGTCGAAAATGTCAATAAAATTGAAATTTCCACTCATATTCATTTGCAATGCAATGGCTATAGAACGCCAATAGGGTCTTTCCTCCTTAGGAATGGGTGAAAGCTTGCTCACCACTGTATTGATCTAAAATGTCAATAAAATGGAACTTTTCAGGTAGATTCTATTGCATTGCAACGGCCATTGCAAGCCAATAGAATATTTCCTCCACATTTCTGCGAGAGAGCTCGCTGACCAGTATATTAGTCGAAAATGTAAATAAAATTGGAATTTCCAGTCTGATTCTAGTGTACTGCAACGGCTATTGCACGCCAATTGAATTTTACCTCCTTATTTATTTGCGGAGGCTTGCTCACCACGATATTAGTCTTAAATGGCAGTAAAATTGGAATTTCCACTCATTTGCAATAGCATTGTAATGGCTATAGCACGCCAATAGGATCTTTCCTCCTTAAGTTTGCGTGAAAGTTTGGTCACCACGATATTGATCGAAAATGTCAATAAAATTGAACTTTTCTGGTAGATTCTACTGCATTGCAATGGCTATAGCACGACAATATAACCCATCCTCCTTATTTATGCAAGAAAGACTGCTCACAACGATACTAGTCGAAAATATTAGTAAAATTGAACTCTCCACTCAGATTCTATTGCATTGCAATGCCTATATCACTCCAATGGCATCGTTCCTCCTTATTTATGCGTGAAAGTCCGCTCACCACGATATTACACGAAAATGTCCATAAAATTTTACTTTCCAGGCAGGCTCTATTACATTGTAACGTATACGATATTACACGAAAATGTCCATAAAATTTTACTTTCCAGGCAGATTCTATTACATTGTAACGTATATAGCACGACAATATTATCTATCCTCCTTATTCATTCAAGAATGCTTGCTTACCACGATATGTATTCATTCAAGAAAGCTTGCTTACCACGATATTAGTCGACAATGTCAATAAAATCGAACTTTCCTGTCAGATTCTATAGCATTACAGTGGATATAGCACGCCAATAGAATCTTTCCTCCTTATTTCTGCCTTCACCACGATATCAGTCGAAAATGTCAATGGAATTGAACTTTCCTGGCAGATTCTATTGCATTGCAATGGCTATTACACGCCAATAGAATCTTTCCTCCTCATTTATGCGAGAGAGCTTGCTGACCAGTATATTAGTCGAAAATGTAAATAAAATTGGAATTTCCAGTCTGATTCTACAGTATTGCAATAGCTATAGCTCGCCAATAGAATCTTTCCTCCTTATTTATGCGTGAGAGAGACTGCTCAACACGACATTAGTCGGAAATGTCAGAAAACTCGAATTTTCCAGGCGGGTTCTAATGTGTTGCAATAGCTATAGCACGCCATTAGGATCATTCCTCCGTATTTATGTGAGAAGATTTGCCCACCATGATATCAGTCGAGAAAGTCAATAAAATGGGACTTTCCATGCAGACTGTATTCCATAGCAATGGCTTTATCGCACCAATAGAATCTTTCCTTCTTATTTATGAAAGAATGTTTGCTCACCATGATATTAGTCGAAAATGTCAGTAAAATTGAAATTTCCACTCATATTCAATTGCAATGCAATGGCTGTAGCACGCCAATAGGAACTTTCCTCCTTGTGAATGGGTGAAAGCCTGCTCACCACTGTATTCATTTAAAATGGCCGTAATTTTGAACTTTTCAGGTAGATTCTATTCCATTGCAACGGCTACTATAAAATTGTCCTTTCCAGTCAAATTCTATAGCAGTGCGATTGCTATTGCACGCCAAAACAATCTATCCTCCTTATTTATGCGAGAAAGATTGCTCACCTCTATATCAGTCGAAAATGTCAATAAAATTGAACTCTCCAGGCAGAGTCGATTGCATTGCAGCGGCTATAGCACGCCAATAGGGTCTTTCCTCCTTAAGTATCCGTGAAAGCATGGTCACCACTATATTGATCGAAAATGTCAATAAAATTGAACTTTTCAGGTAGATTCTATTGCATTGCAAAGGCTATAACACGCCAATAGTATATTTCCTCCTTATTTATGCGATAGAGCTTGCTGGCAGGTATATTAGTCGAAGACTAAAATAAAATTGGAATTTCCAGTTTGATTCTAGTGTATTGCAATGGCTATATCTCGCCAGTAGAATCTTTCCTCCTTATTTATGCCAGAGAGACTGCTCACCACGACATTAGTGGAAATTGTCTGTAAATTCAAATTTTCCTGTCGGATTCTAATGTATTACAATAGCTACAGCACGCCAGTAGGATCTTTCCTCCTTGTTTAACTGAGAAGGTTTGCCCACCATGATATCAGTCGAGCATGTCAATAAAATGGAACATTACAGGCAGATTCAATTGCATTGCAACGGATATTGTGCGCCAATAGGATCTTTCCTCCTCATTTATGCGAGAAAGATTGCTTACCACGATATCAGCCGAAAATGTCATTTAAATTGAACTTTCCAGGCAGATTCTAATGCATTGCAATGGCTATAGCAAGCAAATAGCATCGTTCCCCATTTTTTATTCGTGGAAGTCCGCTCACCACGATATTAGTCGAAAATGTCTGTAAAATTGAAATTTCCACTCATATTCAATTGCTTTGCAATAGCTATAGCACGCCAATAGGATCTTTCCTCCTTAAGTGTGCGTGAAAGCATGCTCACCACGATATTGATCGTAAATGTCAATAAAATTGAACATTTGATGCAGATACTAATGCATTGCAATGGCTGTAGCATGCCAATAGGATCTTTCCTCCTTATTTAAGCGAGAGAGGTTGCTGACCAGTGTATTAGTCGAAAATGTCAATAAAATTGAACTTTCCTGTCAGATTCTTTAGCAACACAGTGGATATATCACGCCAAAGGGATCTATCCTTCTTGTCTATGCGAGAAAGTGTGCTCACCACGTTATCAGTCGAACATGTCAATAAAATTAAACTTTCGAGGCAGATTCTATTGCATTGCAATGGCTATAGCAAGCCAATAGCGTCGTTCCTCCTTTTTTATTCGTGAAAGTCTTCTCACCGCGATATTAGTCGAAAATGTCAATAAAATTGAACTTTCCTGGTAGATTCTATTGCATTGCAATGGCTATGGCACGCTAATAGGATCTTTCCTGCTTATTTATGCGAGAGAGCTTGCTCACCACGATATTAGTCGAAAATGTCAGCAAATTCGATATTTCCAGTCGGATTCTACTGTATTGCAATAGCTATAGCACGCCAATAGGACCTTTTCTCCTCATTTATGCGAGAAAGCATGGTCACCACGATATTAGAATAAAATGACAGTAAAATTGGCCATTCCTGTCAGACTCTATTGCATTGCAATGGCTATAGCACGGCAATAGGATCTATCCTCCTTATTTCTGCGTGGAAGCATGCTCACCACGATATTAGTCGAAAATGTCAATAGAATTCAACTTTTCAGGCAGACTCTATTGCATTGCAATGGCTATAGCACGGCAATAGGATCTATCCTCCTTATTTCTGCGTGGAAGCATGCTCACCACGATATTAGTCGAAAATGTCAATAGAATTCAACTTTTCAGGCAGACTCTATTGCATTGCAATGGCTATAGCACGGCAATAGGATCTATCCTCCTTATTTCTGCGTGGAAGCATGCTCACCACGATATTAGTCGAAAATGTCAATAGAATTCAACTTTTCAGGCAGACTCTATTGCATTGCAATGGCTATAGCACGGCAATAGGATCTATCCTCCTTATTTCTGCGTGGAAGCATGCTCACCACGATATTAGTCGAAAATGTCAATAGAATTCAACTTTTCAGGCAGACTCTATTGCATTGCAATGGCTATAGCACGGCAATAGGATCTATCCTCCTTATTTCTGCGTGGAAGCATGCTCACCACGATATTAGTCGAAAATGTCAATAGAATTCAACTTTTCAGGCAGACTCTATTGCATTGCAATGGCTATAGCACGGCAATAGGATCTATCCTCCTTATTTCTGCGTGGAAGCATGCTCACCACGATATTAGTCGAAAATGTCAATAGAATTCAACTTTTCAGGCAGACTCTATTGCATTGCAATGGCTATAGCACGGCAATAGGATCTATCCTCCTTATTTCTGCGTGGAAGCATGCTCACCACGATATTAGTCGAAAATGTCAATAGAATTCAACTTTTCAGGCAGACTCTATTGCATTGCAATGGCTATAGCACGGCAATAGGATCTATCCTCCTTATTTCTGCGTGGAAGCATGCTCACCACGATATTAGTCGAAAATGTCAATAGAATTCAACTTTTCAGGCAGACTCTATTGCATTGCAATGGCTATAGCACGGCAATAGGATCTATCCTCCTTATTTCTGCGTGGAAGCATGCTCACCACGATATTAGTCGAAAATGTCAATAGAATTCAACTTTTCAGGCAGACTCTATTGCATTGCAATGGCTATAGCACGGCAATAGGATCTATCCTCCTTATTTCTGCGTGGAAGCATGCTCACCACGATATTAGTCGAAAATGTCAATAGAATTCAACTTTTCAGGCAGACTCTATTGCATTGCAATGGCTATAGCACGGCAATAGGATCTATCCTCCTTATTTCTGCGTGGAAGCATGCTCACCACGATATTAGTCGAAAATGTCAATAGAATTCAACTTTTCAGGCAGACTCTATTGCATTGCAATGGATATATCACGCCAATAGAATCTTCATCCGTATTTTTGCGTGGAAGCTTGGTCACCAAGATATAAGTCGAAAATGTCAATAAAATTGATCTTTCCACTCACATTCAATAGCATTGCAATGACTATTGCACGCCAATAGGATCTCTCCTCCTCATGAATGCGTGAAAGTTTGCTCACCAGGATATTGGGCTAAAAAGTCAGTGAAATTGACCATTCCTGCCAGACTCTATTGCATTGCAATGGCTACAGCACGCCAAAATAATCTATCCATCTTATTTATGCGAGAAAGGTTGCTCATCACGATATCAGTCGAAAATGTCAATAAAATTGAACATTCCAGGCAGATTCTATTGCATTGCAGCGGCTATAGCTAGCCAATAGGATATTTCCACCTTAAGCATGCGTGAAAGCTTGGTCACCACGATATTGTCGAAAATGTCAATCAAACTGACCTTTTCAGGTAGATTCTATTGCATTGCAAAGGCTATAGCACGCTAATAGTATCTTTCCTCCTTATTTATGCGATAGATCTTGCTGGCCAGTATATTAGTCGTAGACTAAAATAAAATTGGAATTTCCAGTTTGATTCTAGTGTATTGCAATGGCTATATCTCGCCAGTAGAATCTTTCTTCCTTATTTATGCCAGAGAGACTGCTCACCACGACATTAGTCGAAGTTGTTTGTATATTCAAATTTTCCTGTCGGATTCTAATGTATTACAATAGATATAGCACGCCAATAGGATCTTTCCTCCTTGTTTATGTGAGAAGGTTTGCCCACCATGATATCAGTCGAGCATGTCAATAAAATGGAACATTCCAGGCAGATTCAATTGCATTGCAACGGCTATTGCACGCCAATAGGATCTTTCCTCCTCATTTATGCGAGAAAGTTTGCTTACCACGATATCAGCCGAAACTGTCAATAAAATTGAACTTTCCGGGCAGATTCCAATGCATTGCAATGGCTATAGCAAGCAAATAGCATCGTTCCCCCTTTTTTATTCGTGGAAGTCTGCTCACCACGACATTAGTCGAAAATGTCTGTAAAATTGAAATTTCCACTCATATTCAATTGCATTGCAATAGCTATAGCACGCCAATAGGATCTTTCCTCCATAAGTGTGCGTGACAGCATGCTCACCACGATATTGATCGCAAATGTCAATAAAATTGAACATTTGATGTAGATACTAATGCATTGCAATGGCTATAGCATGCCAATAGGATCTTTCCTTCTTATTTATGCGAGAGAGGTTGCTGACCAGTGTATTAGTCGAAAATGTCAATAAAATTGGAATTTCCAGTCGGATTCTAATGTATTACAATAGCTATAGCACACCAATAGGATCCTTCCTCCTTATTTATGTGAGAAGGTTTGCCCACCATGATATCAGTCGTGAATGGCAATAAAATGGGACTTTCCATGCAGACTGTATTCCATAGCAATGGCTTTATCACACCAATTGAATCTTTCCTTCTTATTTATGAAAGAATGTTTGCTCACCACTGTATTGATCGAAAATGTCAATAAAATTGAACTTTTCGGGTGGATTCCATTACATTACGACGGCTATAACACGACAATATAATCTATCCTCCTTATTTATGCAAGAAATCTTGCTCACCACGATATAAGACGAAAATGTCAATAAAATTGACCTTTCCTGTCGGATTCTATAGCATTACAGTGGATATAGCGCGCCAAAGGGTTCTATCCTCCTTGTGTATGCGAGAAAGTGTGCACACTACGTTATCAGTCGAAAATGTAAACAAAATTGATCTTTCCTGTCAGATTCTATAGCATTGCAGTGGATATAGCACGCCAAAGGGTTCTATCCTCCTTGTCTATGCGAGAAAATGTGCACACCACGTTATCAGTCGAAAATGTCAACAAAATTGATCTTTAGAGGCAGATTCTATTGCATTGCAATGGCCATAGCATGCCAATAGCGTCCTTCCCCGTTTTTTATTCGTGAAAGTATGCTCACCACGATATTAGTCGAAAATGTCTGTAAAATTGAAATTACCACTCATATTATATTGCATTGCAATGGCTATACCACGCCTATGCGATCTATCCTCCTTATTTATGCACGCAAACTTGCTCCCCACGATACTAGTCGAAGATGTCAATAAAGTTGTACTTTCCGGTCAGATTCTACTGCACTGCAATGGATATAGCACGCCAATAAAATCTTTCCTCCATATTTCTGCGTGGAAGCTTGCTCACACGATATTAGTCGAAAATGTCGACAAAATTCAATATTTCAGGCAGATTTTGTTGCATTTGAACGGCTATCGCACGCCAGTAGAACCTTTCCTCCTTATTTAAGCGAGATCGCTTGCTCGCCAGGGTATTAGTCGTAAATGTCCGTAAATGTGATATTTCCAGTCTGGTTCTATTGTTTTTCAATCGCAATAGCACGCCAATGGAGTCTTTCCTCCTTATTTATGCGAGAAGCCTTGCTTACCAGGATATGAGACTTAAATGTCAGTAAAATTGACCATTCCTGTCAGACTCTATTGCGTTGCAATGGCTATAGCTGGCCAAAATAATCTACCCACCTTATTTATGCGAGAAAGATTGCTTCACCACGATATCAGTCGAAAATGTCAATAAAATTGAACATTCCAGGCAGATTCTATTGCATTGCATCGGCTATAGCTCGCCAATAGGATCTTTCCTCCTTAAGTATGAGTGAAAGCATGCTCACCACGATATCAGTCGAAAATGTCAATAAAATTGAACATTCCAGGCAGATTCTATTTCATTGCAGCGGCTATAGCACGCCAATAGGATCTTTCCTCTTTATTTATGCGAGAGAGGCTGCTCACCAGCGCATTAGTCAAAACTGTCAGTAAAATCGAATTTCCCAGTCGGATTCGAATGTATTGCAATAGCTATAGCACGCCAATAGGATCTTACCTCCTTATTTATGTAAGAAGGATTGCCCACCATGATATCAGTCGAGAATGTCAATAAAATTGGACTTTCCATTCAAGCTGTACTCCATACCAATGGCTTTATCACACCAATGGCACATTTCCTACTTATTTATGAAAGAATGCTTGCTCACCACGATATTAGTCGAAAATGTCAATAAAATTGAAATTTCCACTCATATTCAATTGCAATGCAATGGCTATAAAACGCCAATAGGATCTTTCCTCCTTAGGAATGGGTGAAAGCTTGCTCACCACTGTATTGATCTAAAATGTCAATAAAATGGAACTTTTCAGGTAGATTCAATTGCATTGCAACGGCCATTGCAAGCCAATAGAATATTTCCTCCACATTTCTGCGAGAGGGCTCGCTGACCAGTATATTAGTCGAAAATGTAAATAAAATTGGAATTTGCAGTCTGATTCAAGTGTACTGCAACGGCTATTGCACGCCAATAGAATTTTTCCTCCTTATTTATTTGCGGAGGCTTGCTCACCACGATATTAGTCTTAAATGGCAGTAAAATTGAAATTTCCACTCATTAGCAATTGCACTGCAATGGCTATAGCACGCCAATGGGATCTATCCTCCTTAAGTTTGCGTGAAAGTTTGGTCACCACGATATTGATCGGAAATGTCAATAAAATTGAACTTTTCAGGTAGATTCTACTGCATTGCAATGGCTATAGCACGACAATATAACCCATCCTCCTTATTTATGCAAGAAAGCCTGCTCACCACGATACTAGTCGAAAATATTAGTAAAATTGAACTCTCCGCTCAGATTCTATTGCATTGCAATGGCTATAGCACTCCAGTAGCATCGTTCCTCCTTATTTATGCGTGAAAGTCCGCTCACCACGATATTACTCGAAAATGTCCATAAAATTGTACTTTCCAGGCAGATTCTATTACATTGTATCGGCTATAGCACGACAATATTATCTATCCTCCTTATTCATTCAAAAAAGCTTGCTTACGACGATATTAGTCGACAATGTCAATAAAATCGAACTTTCCTGTCAAATTCTATAGCATTGCAATTGCTATTCCACGCCAAAATAATCTATCCTACTTATTTATGCGAGAATGACTGCTCACCACGATATCAGCCGAAAATGTCAATAGAATTGAACTTTCCTGGCAGATTCTATTTCATTGCAACGGCTATTACACGCCAATAGAATCTTTCCTCCTCATTTATGCGAGAGAGCTTGCTGACCAGTATATTAGTCGAAAATGTAAATAAAATTGGAATTTCCAGTCTGATTCTAGAGTACTGCAACGGCTATTGCACGCCAATAGAATTTTTCCTCCTTATTTATTTGCGGAGGCTTGCTCACCACGATATTAGTCTTAAATGGCAGTAAAATTGAAATTTCCACTCATTAGCAATTGCATTGCAATGGCTATAGCACGCCAATAGGATCTTTCCTCCTTAGGTTTGCGTGAAAGTTTGGTCACCACGATATTGATCGAAAATGTCAATAAAATTGAACTTTTCAGGTCGATTCTACTGCATTGCTATGGCTATAGCACGACAATATAACCCATCCTCCTTATTTATGCAAGGAAGCCTGCTCACAACGATACTAGTCGAAAATATTAGTAAAATTGAACTCTCCACTCAGATTCTATTGCATTGCAATGGCTATATCACTCCAGTAGCATCGTTCCTCCTTATTTATGCGTGAAAGTCCGCTCACCACGATATTACTCGAAAATGTCTATAAAATTGTACTTTCCAGGCAGATTCTATTACATTGCAACGGCTATTACACGCCAATAGAATCTTTCCTCCTCATTTATGCGAGAGAGCTTGCTGACCAGTATATTAGTCGAAAATGTAAATAAAATTGGAATTCTCAGTCTGATTCTACTGTATTGCAATGGCTATAGCTCGCCAATAGAATCCTACCTCCTTATTTATTCGAGAGAGTCTGCTCACCACGACATTAGTCGAAAATGTCAGTAAATTCGAATTTCCCAGTCGGGTTCTAAGGTATTGCAATTGCTATAGCACGCCAATAGGTTCTTTCCTCCTTATTTATGTGAGAAGGTTTGCCCACCATGATATCAGTCGAGAATGTCAATAAAATTGGACTTTCCATGCAGACTGTATTCCATAGCAATGGCTTTATCGCACAAACAGAATCTTTCCTTCTTATTTATGAAAGAATGCTTGCTCACCACGATATTAGTCGAAAATGCCAGTAAAATTGAAATTTCCATCCATATTCAATTGCATTGCAATGGCTATAGCACAACAATAGGATCGTTCCTCCTTATGCATGCGAGAAAGTCTGCTCACCACGATATTAGTCGAAAATGTCAATAAAATTGAAATTTCCACTCATATTCAATTGCAATGCAATGGCTATAGAACGCCAATAGGATCCTTCCTCCTTAGGAATGGGTGAAAGCTTGCTCACCACTGTATTCATTTGAAATGGCCGTAATTTTGAACTTTTCAGGTAGATTCTATTGCATTGCAACGGCTATAGCACGACAATATAACGCACCCTCTTTATTTATGCAAGAAAGCCTGCTCACCACGATACTAGTCGAAAATGTCAATAAAATTCAACTCTCCACTCAGATTCTATTGCATTGCAATGGATACAGCAATCCAATGGCATCGTTCCTCCTTATTTATGAGTGCAAGTCCGCTCACCACGATATTACTCGAAAATGTCCATAAAATTGAAATTTCCAGGCAGATTCTATTACATTGCAGCGGCTATAGCACGACAATATAATCTATCCTCCTTATTCATGCAAGAAAGCTTGCTTACGACGATATTAGTCGATAGTGTCATTAAAATCGAACTTTCCAGTCAAATTCTATAGCATTGCAATTGCTATTGCACGCCAAAATAATCTATCCTCCTTATTTATGCGAGAATGACTGCTCACCACGATACCAGTCGAAAATGTCAATAGAATTGAACTTTCCAGGCAGATTCTATTGCATTGCAACGGCTGCTACACGCCAATAGAATCTTTCCTCCTCATTTATGCGAGAGAGCATGCTGACCAGTATATTAGTCGAAAATGGAAATAAAATTGGAATTTCCAGTCTGATTCTACAGTATTGCAATGGCTATAGCTCGCCAATAGATTCTTTCCTCCTTATTTATGCGAGAGAGGCTACTCACCACGAGATTAGTCGAAAATGTCAGTAAATTCGTATTTTCCAGTCGGGTTCTAAGGTACTGCAATTGCTATAGCACGCCAATAGGTTCTTTCCTCCTTATTTATGTGAGAAGGTTTGCCCACCATGATATCAGTCGAGAATGTCAATAAAATTGGACTTTCCATGCAGACTGTATTCCATAGCAATGGCTTTATCGCACAAACAGGATCTTTCCTTCTTATTTATGAAAGAATGCTTGCTCACCACGATATTAGTCGAAAATGTCAGTAAAATTGAAATTTCCACCCATATTCAATTGCATTGCAATGGCTATAGCACAACAATAGGATCGTTCCTCCTTATGCATGCGAGAAAGTCTGCTCACCACGATATTAGTCGAAAATGTCAATAAAATTGAAATTTCCACTCATATTCATTTGCAATGCAATGGCTATAGAACGCCAATAGGGTCTTTCCTCCTTAGGAATGGGTGAAAGCTTGCTCACCACTGTATTGATCTAAAATGTCAATAAAATGGAACTTTTCAGGTAGATTCTATTGCATTGCAACGGCCATTGCAAGCCAATAGAATATTTCCTCTACATTTCTGCGAGAGAGCTCGCTGACCAGTATATTAGTCGAAAATGTAAATAAAATTGGAATTTCCAGTCTGATTCTAGTGTACTGCAACGGCTATTGCACGCCAATAGAATTTTACCTCCTTATTTATTTGCGGAGGCTTGCTCACCACGATATTAGTCTTAAATGGCAGTAAAATTGAAATTTCCACTCATTAGCAATTGCATTGCAATGGCTATAGCACGCCAATAGGATCTTTCCTCCTTAGGTTTGCGTGAAAGTTTGGTCACCACGATATTGATCGAAAATGTCAATAAAATTGAACTTTTCAGGTCGATTCTACTGCATTGCTATGGCTATAGCACGACAATATAACCCATCCTCCTTATTTATGCAAGGAAGCCTGCTCACAACGATACTAGTCGAAAATATTAGTAAAATTGAACTCTCCACTCAGATTCTATTGCATTGCAATGGCTATATCACTCCAATAGCATCGTTCCTCCTTATTTATGCGTGAAAGTCCGCTCACCACGATATTACACGAAAATGTCCATAAAATTTTACTTTCCAGGCAGATTCTATTACATTGTAAGGGCTATAGCACGACAATATTATCTATCCTCCTTATTCATTCAAGAAAGCTTGCTTACCACGATATTAGTCGACAATGTCAATAAAATCGAACTTTCCAGTCACATTCTATAGCATTGCAATTGCTATTGCACGCCAAAATAATCTATCCTCCTTATTTATGCGAGAATGACTGCTCACCACGATATCAGTCGAAAATGTCAATGGAATTGAACTTTCCTGGCAGATTCTATTGCATTGCAACGGCTATTACACGCCAATAGAATCTTTCCTCCTCATTTATGCGAGAGAGCTTGCTGACCAGTATATTAGTCGAAAATGTAAATAAAATTGGAATTTCCAGTCTGATTCTAGTATATTGCAATGGCTATAGCTCGCCAATAGAATCTTTCCTCCTTATTTATGCGTGAGAGAGACTGCTCACTACGACATTAGTCGGAAATGTCAGAAAACTCGAATTTTCCAGGCGGGTTCTAATGTATTGCAATAGCTATAGCACGCCATTAGGACCTTTCCTCCGTATTTATGTGAGAAGGTTTGCCCACCATGATGTCAGACGAGAATGTCAATAAAATGGAACTTTCCACGCAGACTTTATACCATAGCAATGGCTTTATCACAACAATTGAATCTTTCCTTCTTATTTATGCAGGAAATTTTGCTCACCGCGATATAAGTCCAAAATGTCAATAATATTGAACTCTCCTGTCAGATTCTATAGCATTGCAGTGGATATAGCACGCCAAAGGGTTCTATCCTCCTTGTCCATGCGAGAAAGTGTGCACACCACGTTATCAGTCGAAAATGTCAACAAAATTGATCTTTCGAGGCAGATTCTATTGCACTGCAATGGCTATAGCAAGACAATAGCGTCCTTCCCCGTTTTTTATTCGTGAAACACTGCTCACCACGATATTAGTCGAAAATGTCAACAAAATTGATCTTTCGATGCAACTATACTAGTCGAAAATGTCAATAAAATTGATCTTTCCTGTCAGATTCTATAGCACTGCAATGGCTATAGCAAGACAATAGCGGCAATGGCTATACCACGCCTATGCGATCTATCCTCCTTATTTATGCACGCAAACTTGCTCCCCACGATACTAGTCGAAAATGTCAATAAAATTGATCTTTCCTGTCAGATTCTATAGCACTGCAATGGCTATAGCAAGACAATAGCGGCAATGGCTATACCACGCCTATGCGATCTATCCTCCTTATTTATGCACGCAAACTTGCTCCCCACGATACTAGTCGAAAATGTCAATAAAATTGATCTTTCCTGTCAGATTCTATAGCACTGCAATGGCTATAGCAAGACAATAGCGGCAATGGCTATACCACGCCTATGCGATCTATCCTCCTTATTTATGCACGCAAACTTGCTCCCCACGATACTAGTCGAAAATGTCAATAAAATTGATCTTTCCTGTCAGATTCTATAGCACTGCAATGGCTATAGCAAGACAATAGCGGCAATGGCTATACCACGCCTATGCGATCTATCCTCCTTATTTATGCACGCAAACTTGCTCCCCACGATACTAGTCGAAAATGTCAATAAAATTGATCTTTCCTGTCAGATTCTATAGCACTGCAATGGCTATAGCAAGACAATAGCGGCAATGGCTATACCACGCCTATGCGATCTATCCTCCTTATTTATGCACGCAAACTTGCTCCCCACGATACTAGTCGAAAATGTCAATAAAATTGATCTTTCCTGTCAGATTCTATAGCACTGCAATGGCTATAGCAAGACAATAGCGGCAATGGCTATACCACGCCTATGCGATCTATCCTCCTTATTTATGCACGCAAACTTGCTCCCCACGATACTAGTCGAAAATGTCAATAAAATTGATCTTTCCTGTCAGATTCTATAGCACTGCAATGGCTATAGCAAGACAATAGCGGCAATGGCTATACCACGCCTATGCGATCTATCCTCCTTATTTATGCACGCAAACTTGCTCCCCACGATACTAGTCGAAAATGTCAATAAAATTGATCTTTCCTGTCAGATTCTATAGCACTGCAATGGCTATAGCAAGACAATAGCGGCAATGGCTATACCACGCCTATGCGATCTATCCTCCTTATTTATGCACGCAAACTTGCTCCCCACGATACTAGTCGAAAATGTCAATAAAATTGATCTTTCCTGTCAGATTCTATAGCACTGCAATGGCTATAGCAAGACAATAGCGGCAATGGCTATACCACGCCTATGCGATCTATCCTCCTTATTTATGCACGCAAACTTGCTCCCCACGATACTAGTCGAAAATGTCAATAAAATTGATCTTTCCTGTCAGATTCTATAGCACTGCAATGGCTATAGCAAGACAATAGCGGCAATGGCTATACCACGCCTATGCGATCTATCCTCCTTATTTATGCACGCAAACTTGCTCCCCACGATACTAGTCGAAAATGTCAATAAAATTGATCTTTCCTGTCAGATTCTATAGCACTGCAATGGCTATAGCAAGACAATAGCGGCAATGGCTATACCACGCCTATGCGATCTATCCTCCTTATTTATGCACGCAAACTTGCTCCCCACGATACTAGTCGAAAATGTCAATAAAATTGATCTTTCCTGTCAGATTCTATAGCACTGCAATGGCTATAGCAAGACAATAGCGGCAATGGCTATACCACGCCTATGCGATCTATCCTCCTTATTTATGCACGCAAACTTGCTCCCCACGATACTAGTCGAAAATGTCAATAAAATTGATCTTTCCTGTCAGATTCTATAGCACTGCAATGGCTATAGCAAGACAATAGCGGCAATGGCTATACCACGCCTATGCGATCTATCCTCCTTATTTATGCACGCAAACTTGCTCCCCACGATACTAGTCGAAAATGTCAATAAAATTGATCTTTCCTGTCAGATTCTATAGCACTGCAATGGCTATAGCAAGACAATAGCGGCAATGGCTATACCACGCCTATGCGATCTATCCTCCTTATTTATGCACGCAAACTTGCTCCCCACGATACTAGTCGAAAATGTCAATAAAATTGATCTTTCCTGTCAGATTCTATAGCACTGCAATGGCTATAGCAAGACAATAGCGGCAATGGCTATACCACGCCTATGCGATCTATCCTCCTTATTTATGCACGCAAACTTGCTCCCCACGATACTAGTCGAAAATGTCAATAAAATTGATCTTTCCTGTCAGATTCTATAGCACTGCAATGGCTATAGCAAGACAATAGCGGCAATGGCTATACCACGCCTATGCGATCTATCCTCCTTATTTATGCACGCAAACTTGCTCCCCACGATACTAGTCGAAAATGTCAATAAAATTGATCTTTCCTGTCAGATTCTATAGCACTGCAATGGCTATAGCAAGACAATAGCGGCAATGGCTATACCACGCCTATGCGATCTATCCTCCTTATTTATGCACGCAAACTTGCTCCCCACGATACTAGTCGAAAATGTCAATAAAATTGAACTTTCCAGGCAGATTGCTATGCATTGCAATGGCTATAGCAACCAAATAGCGTCGTTCCCCATTTTTTATTCGTGGAAGTCTGCTCACCACGATATTAGTCGAAAATGTCTGTAAAATTGAAATTTCCACTCATATTCAATTGCTTTGCAATAGCTATAGCACGCCAATAGGATCTTTCCTCCTTAAGTGTGCGTGAAAGCATGCTCACCACGATATTGATCGTAAATGTCAATAAAATTGAACATTTGATGTAGATACTAATGCATTGCAATGGCTATAGCATGCCAATAGGATCTTTCCTTCTTATTTATGCGAGAGAGGTTGCTGACCAGTGTATTAGTCGAAAATGTCAATAAAATTGGAATTTCCAGTCTGGCTCTAGTGTATTGCAATGGCTGTAGCTAGTAAATAGAATCTTTCCTCCGTATTTATGCGAGAGAGACTGCTCACGACGACATTAGTCGAAAATATTAGTAAATTCGAATTTTCCAGTGGGATTCTAATATATTACAATAGCTATAGCACGCCAATAGGATCCTTCCTCCTTATTTATGTGAGACGGTTTGCCCACCATGATATCAGTCGTGAATGTCAATAAAATGGGACTTTCCATGCAGACTGTATTCCACAGCAATGGCTTTATCACACCAATTGAATCTTTCCTTCTTATTTATGAAAGAATGTTTGCTCACCACTGTATTGATCGAAAATGTAAATAAAATAGAACTTTTCGGGTGGATTCCATTACATTACAAAGGCTATAACACGACAATATAATCTATCCTCCTTATTTATGCAAGAAATCTTGCTCACCACGATATAAGTCGAAAATGTCAATAAAATTGAACTTTCCTGTCAGATTCTATAGCACTGCAATGGCTATAGCAAGCCAATAGCGTCCTTCCCCGTTTTTTATTCGTGAAACACTGCTCCCCACGATATTAGTCGAAAATGTCTGTAAATTTGAAATTTCCACTCATATTCTATAGCATTGCAATGGCTATACCACGCCTATATGATCTATCCTCCTTATTTATGCACGCAAACTTGCTCCCCACGATACAAGTCGAAGATGTCAATAAAATTGAACTTTCCTGTCAGATTCTATAGCACTACAGTGGATATAGCACGCCAAAGGGTTCTATCCTCCTTGTCTATGCGAGAAAGTGTGCACAATACGTTATCAGTTGATAATGTCAACAAAATTGATCTTTCGATGCAGATTCTATTGCATTGCAATGGCTATAGCAAGCCAATAGCGTCCTTCCCCGTTTTTTATGCGTGAAAGTCTGCTCACCACGATATTAGTCCAAAATGCCTGTAAAATTGAAATTTCCACTCATATTCCATTGCATTGCAATGGCTATATCACGCCTATACGTTCTATCTTCCTTATTTATGCACGCAAACTTGCTCCCCACGATGCTAGTCGAAGATGTCAACAAAATTGTACTTTCCGGTCAGATTCTACTGCACTGCAATGGATATAGCACGCCAATCAAATCTTTCCTCCATATTTCTGCGTGGAAACTTGCTCACACGATATTAGTCGAATATGTCAACAAAATTCAACATTTCAGGCAGTTTCTGTTGTATTTAGACGGCTATCGCACGCCAGTGGAACCTTTCCTCCTTATTTAGGCGAGATCGCTAGCTTGCCAGGATATTAGTCGTAAATGTGCGTAAATGTGATATTTCCAGTCTGGTTCTATTGTTTTTCAATCGCTATAGCACGCCAATAGAGACTTTCCTCCTTATTTATGCGAGAAGCCTTGCTCACCAGGATATGAGACTAAAATGTCAGTAAAATTGACCATTCCTGTCAGACTCTATTGCGTTGCAATGGCCATAGCTGGCCAAAATAATCTATCCACCTTATTTATGCGAGAAAGGTTGCTTCACCACGATATCAGTCGAAAATGTCAATAAAATTGAACATTCCAGGCAGATTCTATTGCATTGCAGCGGCTATAGCTAGCCAATAGGATATTTGTACCTTAAGCATGCGTGAAAGCTTGGTCGCCACGATATTGTCGAAAATGTCAATCAAACTGAACTTTTCAGGTAGATTCTATTGCATTGCAGTGGCTATAGCACGCCAATACGAACTATCCTTGTTATTTATGCACGCAAGCTTGCTCCCCTTGATACTAGTCGAAGATGTCAATAAAATTGTACTTTCCAGTCAGATTATATTGCACTGCAATGGATATAGCACGCCAATAGAATCTTTCCTCCTTATTTGTGCGTGGAAGCTTGCTCACCACGATACTAGTCGAAAATGTCAATAAAATTGATATTTCCACGCAAATTCTCTTTCCTCCTTATTTCTGCGCGAAAGCATGCTCACCACGATATCAGTCGAAAATGTCAATAAAACTGAACATTCCAGGCAGATTCTATTTCATTGCAGCGGCTATAGCACGCCAATTGGATCTTTCTTCCTTAAGCATGTCAATAGCACTGCCATGGCTATTGCGCACCAATAGGATCTTTCCTCCTTAAGTACGCATGAAAGCATGGTCACCACGATATTAGTCGTAAATGTCGGTAAAATTGCCATTTCCAGTCTGATTATATTGTATTGCAATCGCTATAGCACGCCAATAGGATCTCTCCTCTCATGAATGCGTGAAAGTTTGCTCACCTAGTCGTAAATGTCGGTAAAATTGCCATATCCAGTCTGATTATATTGTATTGCAATCGCTATAGCACGCCAATAGGATCTCTCCTCTCATGAATGCGTGAAAGTTTGCTCACCTAGTCGTAAATGTCGGTAAAATTGCCATATCCAGTCTGATTATATTGTATTGCAATCGCTATAGCACGCCAATAGGATCTCTCCTCTCATGAATGCGTGAAAGTTTGCTCACCTAGTCGTAAATGTCGGTAAAATTGCCATATCCAGTCTGATTATATTGTATTGCAATCGCTATAGCACGCCAATAGGATCTCTCCTCTCATGAATGCGTGAAAGTTTGCTCACCTAGTCGTAAATGTCGGTAAAATTGCCATATCCAGTCTGATTATATTGTATTGCAATCGCTATAGCACGCCAATAGGATCTCTCCTCTCATGAATGCGTGAAAGTTTGCTCACCTAGTCGTAAATGTCGGTAAAATTGCCATATCCAGTCTGATTATATTGTATTGCAATCGCTATAGCACGCCAATAGGATCTCTCCTCTCATGAATGCGTGAAAGTTTGCTCACCTAGTCGTAAATGTCGGTAAAATTGCCATATCCAGTCTGATTATATTGTATTGCAATCGCTATAGCACGCCAATAGGATCTCTCCTCTCATGAATGCGTGAAAGTTTGCTCACCTAGTCGTAAATGTCGGTAAAATTGCCATATCCAGTCTGATTATATTGTATTGCAATCGCTATAGCACGCCAATAGGATCTCTCCTCTCATGAATGCGTGAAAGTTTGCTCACCTAGTCGTAAATGTCGGTAAAATTGCCATATCCAGTCTGATTATATTGTATTGCAATCGCTATAGCACGCCAATAGGATCTCTCCTCTCATGAATGCGTGAAAGTTTGCTCACCTAGTCGTAAATGTCGGTAAAATTGCCATATCCAGTCTGATTATATTGTATTGCAATCGCTATAGCACGCCAATAGGATCTCTCCTCTCATGAATGCGTGAAAGTTTGCTCACCTAGTCGTAAATGTCGGTAAAATTGCCATATCCAGTCTGATTATATTGTATTGCAATCGCTATAGCACGCCAATAGGATCTCTCCTCTCATGAATGCGTGAAAGTTTGCTCACCTAGTCGTAAATGTCGGTAAAATTGCCATATCCAGTCTGATTATATTGTATTGCAATCGCTATAGCACGCCAATAGGATCTCTCCTCTCATGAATGCGTGAAAGTTTGCTCACCTAGTCGTAAATGTCGGTAAAATTGCCATATCCAGTCTGATTATATTGTATTGCAATCGCTATAGCACGCCAATAGGATCTCTCCTCTCATGAATGCGTGAAAGTTTGCTCACCTAGTCGTAAATGTCGGTAAAATTGCCATATCCAGTCTGATTATATTGTATTGCAATCGCTATAGCACGCCAATAGGATCTCTCCTCTCATGAATGCGTGAAAGTTTGCTCACCTAGTCGTAAATGTCGGTAAAATTGCCATATCCAGTCTGATTATATTGTATTGCAATCGCTATAGCACGCCAATAGGATCTCTCCTCTCATGAATGCGTGAAAGTTTGCTCACCTAGTCGTAAATGTCGGTAAAATTGCCATATCCAGTCTGATTATATTGTATTGCAATCGCTATAGCACGCCAATAGGATCTCTCCTCTCATGAATGCGTGAAAGTTTGCTCACCTAGTCGTAAATGTCGGTAAAATTGCCATATCCAGTCTGATTATATTGTATTGCAATCGCTATAGCACGCCAATAGGATCTCTCCTCTCATGAATGCGTGAAAGTTTGCTCACCTAGTCGTAAATGTCGGTAAAATTGCCATATCCAGTCTGATTATATTGTATTGCAATCGCTATAGCACGCCAATAGGATCTCTCCTCTCATGAATGCGTGAAAGTTTGCTCACCTAGTCGTAAATGTCGGTAAAATTGCCATATCCAGTCTGATTATATTGTATTGCAATCGCTATAGCACGCCAATAGGATCTCTCCTCTCATGAATGCGTGAAAGTTTGCTCACCTAGTCGTAAATGTCGGTAAAATTGCCATATCCAGTCTGATTATATTGTATTGCAATCGCTATAGCACGCCAATAGGATCTCTCCTCTCATGAATGCGTGAAAGTTTGCTCACCTAGTCGTAAATGTCGGTAAAATTGCCATATCCAGTCTGATTATATTGTATTGCAATCGCTATAGCACGCCAATAGGATCTCTCCTCTCATGAATGCGTGAAAGTTTGCTCACCTAGTCGTAAATGTCGGTAAAATTGCCATATCCAGTCTGATTATATTGTATTGCAATCGCTATAGCACGCCAATAGGATCTCTCCTCTCATGAATGCGTGAAAGTTTGCTCACCTAGTCGTAAATGTCGGTAAAATTGCCATATCCAGTCTGATTATATTGTATTGCAATCGCTATAGCACGCCAATAGGATCTCTCCTCTCATGAATGCGTGAAAGTTTGCTCACCTAGTCGTAAATGTCGGTAAAATTGCCATATCCAGTCTGATTATATTGTATTGCAATCGCTATAGCACGCCAATAGGATCTTTCCTTCTTATTTATGCGAGAGAGACTGCTCGCTTCGACATTAGTCGAAAATGTCAATAAAATTGATATTTCCACGCATATTCAATAGCACTGCCATGGCTATTGCACACCATTAGGATCTTTCCTCCTTAAGTATGCGTGAAAGCATGGTCACCACGAAATTGATCGAAAATG
>NW_016916095.1:21502-36254 GCF_001483705.2 Eufriesea mexicana | reverse complement strand
ACGTTATCAGTCGAAAATGTCAATAAAATTGAACTTTCGAGGCAGATTCTATTGCATTGCAACGGCTATAGCAAGCCAATAGCGTCGTTCCTCCTTTTTTATTCGTGAAAGTCTGCTCACCACGATATTAGTCGAAAATTTCAATAAAATTGAACTTTTCTGGTAGATTCTATTGCATTGCAGTGGCTACTGCACGCCAATAGGATCTTTTCTCCTCATTTATGCGAGAAAGCTTGGTCACCACGATATTAGAATAAAATGACAGTAAAATTGACCATTCCTGTCAGACTCTATTGCATTGCAATGGCTATAGCGCGGCAAAAGGATCTATCCTCCTTATTTATGCACGAAAGCTTGCTGCCCACGATACTAGTCGAAAATGTCAATAAAATTGTACTTTCCAGACAGATTCTATAGCATTGGTATGGATATAGCACGCCTACTGGATCTTTCCTCCTTATTTCTGCGTGGAAGCATGCTCACCACGATATTGGTCGAAAATGTCAATAGAATTCAACTTTTCAGGCAGACTCTATTGCATTGCAATGGATATAACACGCCAATAGAATCTTTCATCCGTATTTTTGCGTGGAAGCTTCTTCACCAAGATATAAGTCGAAAATGTCAATAAAATTGATCTTTCCACTCACATTCAATAGCATTGCAATGACTATTGCACGCCAATAGGATCTCTCCTCCTCATGAATGCGTGAAAGTTTGCTCACCAGGATATTGGGCTAAAAAGTCAGTGAAATTGACCATTCCTGCCAGACTCTATTGCATTGCAATGCCTATAGCACGCCAAAATAATCTATCCACCTTATTTATGCGAGAAAGATTGCTCATCACGATATCAGTCGAAAATGTCAATAAAATTAAACATTCCAGGCAGATTCTATTGCATTGCAGCGGCTATAGCTAGCTAATCGTATATTTCCACCTTAAGCATGCGTGAATGCTTGGTCACCACGATATTGTCGAAAATGTCAATCAAACTGAACTTTTCAGGTAGATTCTATTGCATTGCAGTGGCTATAGCACGCCAATACGAACTATCCTTGTTATTTATGCACGCAAGCTTGCTCCCCTTGATACTAGTCGAAGATGTCAATAAAATTGTACTTTCCAGTCAGATTATATTGCACTGCAATGGATATAGCACGCCAATAGAATCTTTCCTCCTTATTTGTGCGTGGAAGCTTGCTCACCACGATACTAGTCGAAAATGTCAATAAAATTGATATTTCCACGCATATTCAATAGCACTGCCATGGCTATTGCGCACCAATAGGATCTTTCCTCCTTAAGTATGCGTGAAAGCTTGGTCACCACGATATTGATCGAAAATGTACATAAAATTGTACTTTCCAGTCAGATTCTACTGCACTGCAATGGATATAGCACGCCAATAGAATCTTTCCTCCTTATTTCTGCGCGAAAGCATGCTCACCACGATATCAGTCGAAAATGTCAATAAAATTGAACATTCCAGGCAGATTCTATTTCATTGCAGCGGCTATAGCACGCCAATAGGATCTTTCTTCCTTAGGTATGCGTGAAAGTTTGCTCACCACGATATCAGTCGAAAATTTCAAAAAAATTGTACTTTCCTATCAGATTCTATAGCATTGGAACGGATATAGCACGCCAATAGAATCTTTCCTCCTTATTCATTCGAGAAAGCTTGCTCGCCACGATATTAGTCGTAAATGTCGGTAAAATTGACATTTCCAGTCTGATTATATTGTAATGCAATCGCTATAGCACGCCAATAGAGCCTTTCCTACTTATTTATGCGAGAGAGGTTGCTGACCGGTATATTAGTCGAAAATGTCAATAAAATTGGAATTTCCAGTCTGATTCTAGTGTATTGCAATGGCTGTAGCTCGTAAATGGAATCTTTCCACCGTATTTATGCGAGAGAGACTTCTCGCCACGACATTAGTCGAAAATGTCAGTAAATTCGAATTTTCCCATCGGATTCTAATGTATTACAATAGCTATAGCACGCCAATTGGATCTTTCCTCCTTATTTATGTGAGAAGGTTTCCCCACCATGATATCAGTCGAGAATGTCAATAAAATGGAACTTTCCATGCAGGCGGTATCCCATAGCAATGGCTATATCACGCCAATAGAATATTTCCTTCTTATTTATGAAAGAATGTTTGCTCGCCACGATACTAGTCGGAAATGTCAATAAAATTGTCCTTTCCAGTCAAATTCTATAGCAGTGCGATTGCTATTGCACGCCAAAACAATCTATCCTCCTTATTTATGCGAGAAAGATTGCTCACCTCTATATCAGTCGAAAATGTCAATAAAATTGAACTCTCCAGGCAGAGACGATTGCATTGCAGCGGCTATAGCACGCCAATTGGGTCTTTCCTCCTTAAGTATCCGTGAAAGCATGGTCACCGCTATATTGATCGAAAATGTCAATAAAATTGAACTTTTCCGGTGGATTCTATTGCATTGCAAAGGCTATAGCACGCCAATAGTATATTTCCTCCTTATTTATGCGATAGAGCTTGCTGGCCGGTATATTAGTCGAAGACTAAAATAAAATTGGAATTTCCAGTTTGATTCTAGTGTATTGCAATGGCTATATCTCGCCAGTAGAATCTTTCATCCTTATTTATGCCAGAGAGACTGCTCACCACGACATTAGTTGAAATTGTCTGTAAATTCAAATTTTCCTATCGGATTCTAATGTATTACAATAGCTATAGCACGCCAATAGGATCTTTCCTCCTTATTTATGTGAGAAGGTTTGCCCACCATGATATCAGTCGAGAATGTCAATAAAATGGGACTTTCCATGCAGACTGTATTCCATAGCAATGGCTTTATCACACCAATTGAATCCTTCCTTCTTATTTATGAAAGAATGTTTGCTCACCACTGTATTGATCGAAAATGTCAATAAAATTGAACTTTTCGGGTGGATTCCATTGCATTGCAACAGCTATAGCACGACAATATAATCTGTCCTCCTTATTTATGAAAGAAATCTTGCTCACCACGATATAAGTCGAAAATATCAATAAAATTGAACTATCCTGTCAGATTCTATAGCATTACAGTGGATATAGCACGCCAAAGGGTTCTATCCTCCTTGTTTATGCGAGAAAGTGTGCACACCACGTTATCAGTCGAAAATGTCAACAAAATTGATCTTTCGAGACAGATTCTATTGCATTGCAACGGCTATTACACGCCAATAGGATCTTTCCTCCTTAAGTTTGCGTGAAGGTTTGGTCACCACGATATTGATCGAAAATGTCAATAAAATTGAACTTTTCAGGTAGATTCTACTGCATTGCAATGGCTATAGCACGACAATACAACCCATCCTCCTTATTTATGCAAGAAAGCCTGCTCACCACGGTACTAGTCGAAAATATTAGTAAAATTGAACTCTCCACTCAGATTCTATTGCATTGCAATGGCTATATCACTCCAATAGCATCGTTCCTCCTTATTTATGCGTGAAAGTCCGCTCACCACGATATTACACGAAAATGTCCATAAAATTTTACTTTCCAGGCAGGCTCTATTACATTGTAACGTATATAGCACGACAATATTATCTATCCTCCTTATTCATTCAAGAAAGCTTGCTTACCACGATATTAGTCGACAATGTCAATAAATTCGAATTTTCCAGTCGGATTCTAATGTATTACAATAGCTATAGCACGACAATATAATCTATCCTCCTTATTTATGCAAGAAATCTTGCTCACCACGATATCAGTCGAAAATGTCAATAAAATTGAACTTTCCAGTCAGATTCTGTAGCATTACAGTGGATATATCACGCCAAAGGGATCTATCCTTCTTGTCTATGCGAGAAAGTGTGCTCACCACGTTATCAGTCGAAAATGTCAATAAAATTGTACTTTCCAGTCAGATTATATTGCACTGCAATGGATATAGCAC
Source organism: Eufriesea mexicana (assembly GCF_001483705.2). NCBI lineage: Eukaryota > Metazoa > Arthropoda > Insecta > Hymenoptera > Apidae > Eufriesea > Eufriesea mexicana. Next base: position 32,309 of record NW_016916095.1, on the reverse strand, counting down.
GCCAATAGAATCTTTCCTCCTTATTTGTGCGTGGAAGCTTGCTCACCACGATACTAGTCGAAAATGTAAATAAAATTGATATTTCCACGCATATTCAATAGCACTGCCATGGCTATTGCGCACCAACAGGATCTTTCCTCCTTAAGTATGCGCGAAAGCATGGTCACCACGATATTGATCCAAAATGTAAATAAAATTGTACTTTCCAGTCAGATTCTACTGCACTGCAATGGATATAGCACGCCAATAGAATCTTTCCTCCTTATTTCTGCGCGAAAGCATGCTCACCACGATATCAGTCGAAAATGTCAATAAAATTGAACATTCCAGGCAGATTCTATTTCATTGCAGCGGCTATAGCACGCCAATAGGATCTTTCTTCCTAAGTATGCGTGAAAGTTTGCTCACCACGATATCAGTCGAAAATTTCAAAAAAATTGTACTTTCCAGTCACATTCTATAGCATTGGAATGGATATAGCACGCCAATAGAATCTTTCCTCCTTATTTATTCGAGAAAGCTTGCTCGCCACGATATTAGTCGTAAATGTCGGTAAAATTGCCATTTCCAGTCTGATTATATTGTATTGCAATCGCTATAGCACGCCAATAGAGCCTTTCCTACTTATTTATGCGAGAGACGTTGCTGACCGGTATATTAGTCGAAAATGTCAATAAAATTGGAATTTCCAGTCTGATTCTAGTGTATTGCAATGGCTGTAGCTCGTAAATGGAATCTTTCCACCGTATTTATGCGAGAGAGACTTCTCGCCACGACATTAGTCGAAAATGTCAGTAAATTCGAATTTTCCCATCGGATTCTAATGTATTACAATAGCTATAGCACGCCAATTGGATCTTTCCTCCTTATTTATGTGAGAAGGTTTGCCCACCATGATATCAGTCGAGAATGTCAATAAAATGGAACTTTCCATGCAGGCGGTATCCCATAGCAATGGCTATATCACGCCAATAGAATATTTCCTTCTTATTTATGAAAGAATGTTTGCTCGCCACGATACTAGTCGGAAATGTCAATAAAATTGTCCTTTCCAGTCAAATTCTATAGCAGTGCGATTGCTATTGCACGCCAAAACAATCTATCCTCCTTATTTATGCGAGAAAGATTGCTCACCTCTATATCAGTCGAAAATGTCAATAAAATTGAACTCTCCAGGCAGAGACGATTGCATTGCAGCGGCTATAGCACGCCAATTGGGTCTTTCCTCCTTAAGTATCCGTGAAAGCATGGTCACCGCTATATTGATCGAAAATGTCAATAAAATTGAACTTTTCCGGTGGATTCTATTGCATTGCAAAGGCTATAGCACGCCAATAGTATCTTTCCTCCTTATTTATGCGATAGAGCTTGCTGGCCGGTATATTAGTCGAAGACTAAAATAAAATTGGAATTTCCAGTTTGATTCTAGTGTATTGCAATGTCTATATCTCGCCAGTAGAATCTTTCATCCTTATTTATGACAGAGAGACTACTCACCACGACATTAGTCGAAAATGTCAGTAAATTCGAATTTTCCCATCGGATTCTAATGTATTACAATAGCTATAGCACGCCAATTGGATCTTTCCTCCTTATTTATGTGAGAAGGTTTCCCCACCATGATATCAGTCGAGAATGTCAATAAAATGGAACTTTCCATGCAGGCGGTATCCCATAGCAATGGCTATATCCCGCCAATAGAATATTTCCTTCTTATTTATGAAAGAATGTTTGCTCGCCACGATATTAGTCGAAAATGTTAGTAAAATTGAAATTTCCACTCATATTCAATTGCAATGCAATGGCTGTAGCACGCCGATAGGAACTTTCCTCCTTGTGAATGGGTGAAAGCTTGCTCACCACTGTATTCATTTAAAATGGCCGTAATTTTGAACTTTTCAGGTAGATTCTATTGCATTGCAACGGCTACAGCACGACAATATAACCCATCCTCCTTATTTATGCAAGAAGGCCTGCTCACCACGATACTAGTCGAAAATGTCAATAATATTCAACTCTCCACTCAGATTCTATTGCACTGCAATGGATACAGCAATCCAATGGCATCGTTCCTCCTTATTTATGCGTGCAAGTCCGCTCACCACGATATTACTCGAAAATGTCAGTGAAATTGAACTTTCCAGGCAGATTCTACTACATTGCAGCGGCTATAGCACGACAATATAATCTATCCTCCTGATTCATGCAAGAAAGCTTGCTTACGACGATATTAGTCGATAATGCAATTAAAATCGAACTTTCCAGTCAAATTCTATGGCATTGCAATTGCTATTGCACGCCAAAATAATCTATCCTCCTTATTTATGCGAGAATGACTGCTCACCACGACATCAGTCGAAAATGTCAATAGAATTGAACTTTCCTGGCAGATTCTAATGCATTGCAACGGCTATTACACGCCAATAGAATCTTCACTCCTCATTTATGCGAGAGAGCTTGCTGACCAGTGTATTAGTCGAAAATGTAAATAAAATTGGAATTTCCAGTCTGATTCTACAGTATTGCAATGGCTATAGCTCGCCAATAGAATCTTTCCTCCTTATTTATGCGAGAGAGACTACTCACCACGACATTAGTCGAAAATGTCAGTAAATTCGAATTTTCCAGTCGGGTTTTAAGGTATTGCAATAGCTATGGCACGCCAATAGGACCTTTCGTCCTTATTTATGCGAGAAGGTGTGCCCACCACGATATCAGTCGAGAATGTCAATAAGATTGGGCTTTCCAATCAAGCTGTATTCCATAGCAATGGCTTTATCACACCAATAACACATTTCCTACTTATTTATGAAAGAATACTTGCTCACCACGATATTAGTTGAAAATGTCAGTGAAATTGAAATTTCCACCCATACTCAATTGCATTGCAATGGCTATAGGAAGTCAATAGCGTCGTTCCTCGTTTTCTTTTCGTGAAAGTCTGCTCACCACGATATTAGTCGAAAATGTCTCTAAAATTGAAATTTCCACTCATATTCAATTGCATTGCAGCGGCTGTAGCTCGCCAATAGAATCTTTCCTCCTTATTTATGTGAGAGAGGCTGCTCACCGCCGCATTAGTCGAAAATGTCAGTAAAATCGAATTTTCCAGTCGGATTCTAATGTATTGCAATAGCTATAGCACGCCAATTGGATCTTTCCTCGCCAATAGGATCTTTCCTCCATATTTATGTGAGAAGGTTTGCCCACCATGATGTCAGACGAGAATGTCAATAAAATGGAACTTTCCACGCAGACTTTATACCATAGCAATGGCTTTATCACACCAATAGAATCTTTCCTTCTTATTTATGAAAGAATGTTTGCTCACCACTGTATTGATCGAAAATGTCAATAAAATTGAACTCTTCGGGTAGATTCCATTGCATTGCAACGGCTATAACACGACAATACAGTCTATCCTCCTTATTTATGCAAGAAATCTTGCTCACCACGATATAAGTCGAAAATATCAATAAAATTGAACTATCCTGTCAGATTCTACTGCACTGCAATGGATATAGCACACCAATAAAGTCTTTCCTCCATATTTCTGCGTGGAAACTTGCTCACACGATATTAGTCGGAAATGTCAACAAAATTCAACATTTCAGGCAGATTTTGATTCATTCGAACGGCTATCGCACGCCAGTAGAACCTTTCCTACTTATTTATGCAAGAAATCTTGCTCACCACGATATAAGTCGAAAATGTCAATGAAATTGAACTTTCCTGTCAGATTCTATAGCATTACTGTGGATATAGCACGCCAAAGGGTTCTATCCTCCTTGTCTATGCGAGGAAGTGTGCTCACCACGTTATCAGTCGAAAATGTCAATAAAATTGATCTTTCGAGGCAGATTCTATTGCATTGCAATGGCTATAGCAAGGCAATAGCGTCCTTCCCCGTTTTTTATTCGTGAAAGGCTGCTCACCACGATATTGTTCGAAAATGTCTGTAAAATTGAAATTTCCACTCATATTCTATTGCATTGCAATGGCTATACCATGCCTATACGATCTATCCTCCTTATTTATGCACGCAAACTTGCTCCCCACGATACTAGTCGAAGATGTCAATAAAATTGTTCTTTCCGGTCAGATTCTACTGCACTGCAATGGATATAGCACTCCATTAAAATCTTTCCTCCATATTTCTGCGTGGAAACTTGCTCACACGATATTAGTCGAAAATGTCAACAAAATTCAACATTTCAGGCAGTTTCTGTTGCATTTGGACGCCTATCGCACGCCAGTAGAACCTTTCCTCCTTATTTAAGCGAGATCGCTTGCTTGCCAGGATATTAGTCGTAAATGTCCGTAAATGTGATATCTCCAGTCTGGTTCTATTGTTTTTCAATCGCTAAAGCACGCCAATAGAGTCTTTCCTCCTTATTTATGCGAGAAGCCTTGCTTACCAGGATATGAGACTAAAATGTCAGTAAAATTGACCATTCCTGTCAGACTCTATTGCGTTGCAATGGCTATAGCTGGCCAAAATAATCTTTCCACCTTATTTATGCGAGAAAGATTGCTTCACCACGATATCAGTCGAAAATGTCAATAAAATTGAACATTCCAGGCAGATTCTATTGCATTGCAGCGGCTATAGCTCGCCAATAGGATCTTTCCTCCTTAAGTATGTGTGAAAGCTTGGTCACCACGATATTGATCGCAAATGTGAATAAAATTGAACTTATCAGGTAGATTCTATTGCATTGCAAAGGCTACAGCACGCCAATAGGATCTTTCCTCCTTATGAATGTGTGAAGGATTGCTCAACACTGTATTGATCGAAAATGTCAATATAATTGAACTTTTCGGGTAGATTCCATTGCACTGCAACGGCTATAACACGACAATATAATCAATCCTCCTTATTTATGCAAGAAATCTTGCTCACCTCGATATCAGTCGGAAATATCAATAAAATTGACCATTCCTGCCAGACTCTATTGCATTGCAATGGTTATAGCACGGCAATAGGGTCTATCCTCCTTGTTTATGCACGAAAGCTTGCTGCCCACGATACTAGTCGAAAATGTCAATAAAATTGTACTTTCCAGACAGATTCTATAGCATTGGAATGGATATAGCACGCCTATAGGGTCTTTCCTCCTTATTTATGCGAGAGAGGCTGCTCACCACCACATTAGTCGAAAATGTCAGTAAATTCGAATTTTCTAGTCGGATTCTAATGTCTTGCAATAGCTATAGCACGCCAATAGGATCTTTCCTCCTTATTTATGTGAGAAGGTTTGCCCGCCATGACATCAGTCGAGAATGTCAATAAAATGGAACTTTCCGCGCAGACTGTATACCATAGCAATGGCTTTATCACACCAATAGAATCTTTCCATCTTATTTATGAAAGAATGTTTGCTCACCACGGTATGAGTCGAAGATGCCAATAAAATTGAACTCTCCATTCAGATTCTGTTGCATTGCCATGGCTATAGCACTCCTACAACATCGTTCCACCATATTTAGCCGTGAAAGTCTGCTCATCACGATATTAGTATAAAATGTCAGTAAAATTGAAATTTCAACTCATATTCATTTGCAATGCAATGGCTATAGCACGCCAATAGGATATTTCCTCCTTATGAATGCGTGAAAGATTGCTCACCACTGTATTGATCGAAAATGTCAATAAAATTGAACTTTTCGTGTAAATTCAATTGCATTGCAACGGCTATAACACGACAATATAACCTATCCTCCTTATTTATGCAAGAAATCTTGCTCACCACGATATCAGTCGAAAAAGTCAATAAAATTGAACTTTCCTGTCAGATTCTTTAGCATTACAGTGGATATATCACGCCAAAGGGATCTATCCAACTTGTCTATGCGAGAAAGTGTGCTCACCACGTTATCAGTCGAAAATGTCAATAAAATTGAACTTTCGAGGCAGATTCTATTGCATTGCAATGGCTATAGCAAGCCAATAGGATCTTTCCTGCTTATTTATGCGAGAGATCTTGCTGACCAGTACATTAGTCGAAAATGTAAATAAAATTGGAATTTCCAGTCTGATTCTGTAGCATTGGAATGGATATAGCACGCCAAAAGAATCTTTCGTCCTTATTTATGCGAGAAAGATTGCTCACCACAATATCAGTCGAAAATGTCAGTAAATTAGAATTTTCCAGTCGGATTCTAATGTATTACAATAGCTATAGCACGCCAATAGGATCCTTCCTCCTTATTTATGTGAGAAGGTTTGCCCGCCATGATATCAGTCGAGCATGTCAATGAAATAGAACATTCCAGGCTGATTCAATTGCATTGGAACGGCTATTGCACGCCAATAGGATCTTTCCTCCTTATTTATGCGAGAAAGTTTGCTTACCACGATATCAGCCGAAAATATCATTGAAATTGAACTTTCCTGGCAGATTCTAATGCATTGCCGTCGCTATAGGAAGCAAATAGCATCGTTCCTCCTTTTTTATACGCGGAAGTCTGCTCACCACGATATTAGTCGAAAATGTCTGTAGAATTGAAATTTCCAATCATATTCAATTGCATTGCAATGGCTGTTGCACGACAATAGGATCTTTCCTCCTCATGTATGCGTGAGCATTTGCTCATCACGATATCAGTCGAAAATGATAAATACAATTGAACTTTCCAGGCAGACGCTATTGCATTGCAATGGCTGTAGCACACCAAAAGGATCTATCCTCCTTATTTATGCGTGAAAGTTTGTTCACCACAGTATTAGATGATGATGTCAGTAAAATTGTAATTTCCAGGCAGATTCTATTGCATTGCATTGGCTGTAGCACGCCAATAGTATCTATCCGCCTTATTTATGCAAGAAAGCTTGCTCACCAAGACATTAGTCGAATCAGTCGAAAAAGTCAATAAAATTGAACTTTCCTGGGAGCCACAATTGTATTGCATTGGCTATAGCACGCCAATAGAATCTTTCCTCCTTATTTACGTGTGAAAGCTTGCTCACCAAGACATTAGTCGAATCAGTCGAAAAAGTCAATAAAATTGAACTTTCCTGGGAGCCACAATTGTATTGCATTGGCTATAGCACGCCAATAGAATCTTTCCTCCTTATTTACGTGTGAAAGCTTGCTCACCAAGACATTAGTCGAATCAGTCGAAAAAGTCAATAAAATTGAACTTTCCTGGGAGCCACAATTGTATTGCATTGGCTATAGCACGCCAATAGAATCTTTCCTCCTTATTTACGTGTGAAAGCTTGCTCACCAAGACATTAGTCGAATCAGTCGAAAAAGTCAATAAAATTGAACTTTCCTGGGAGCCACAATTGTATTGCATTGGCTATAGCACGCCAATAGAATCTTTCCTCCTTATTTACGTGTGAAAGCTTGCTCACCAAGACATTAGTCGAATCAGTCGAAAAAGTCAATAAAATTGAACTTTCCTGGGAGCCACAATTGTATTGCATTGGCTATAGCACGCCAATAGAATCTTTCCTCCTTATTTACGTGTGAAAGCTTGCTCACCAAGACATTAGTCGAATCAGTCGAAAAAGTCAATAAAATTGAACTTTCCTGGGAGCCACAATTGTATTGCATTGGCTATAGCACGCCAATAGAATCTTTCCTCCTTATTTACGTGTGAAAGCTTGCTCACCAAGACATTAGTCGAATCAGTCGAAAAAGTCAATAAAATTGAACTTTCCTGGGAGCCACAATTGTATTGCATTGGCTATAGCACGCCAATAGAATCTTTCCTCCTTATTTACGTGTGAAAGCTTGCTCACCAAGACATTAGTCGAATCAGTCGAAAAAGTCAATAAAATTGAACTTTCCTGGGAGCCACAATTGTATTGCATTGGCTATAGCACGCCAATAGAATCTTTCCTCCTTATTTACGCGTGAAAGCTTGCCCACCACGATATTAGTCGAAAATGTCAATAAAATTGAACCTTTCAGACAGATTCTAATGCGTTGCAATGGCTATAGCACGCCAATAAAATCTTCCCTCCGCATTTATGCAAGAAAGCTTGCTCACCAAGATATTAGTCGAAAATGTCAATAAAATTGAACCTTTCAGACAGATTCTAATGCGTTGCAATGGCTATAGCACGCCAATAAAATCTTCCCTCCGCATTTATGCAAGAAAGCTTGCTCACCAAGATATTAGTCGAAAATGTCTATGAAATTGAAATTTCCTGCCAGACTCTAATGCACTGCGATAGCTATAGCACGCCAATAGAATCTTTCTTTCTTATTTATGCGAATAAGTTTGCTCACCACTATAATAGTTGGAAATGTAACGGAAAATGAACTTTTCAATCAGATTCTATTACATTGCAATGGCTATAGCAAGCCAATACTACATTTCCTCCTTATTTACGGGAGAAAGCTTGCTCGCCACGATATTAGACGAAAATGTCAATAAAACTGAACTTTCCAGTCTGATTCTATAGGATTGCAACGTGTATATCACGCGAATTAGATCTTTCCTCCTTATTTACGCGTGAAAGCTTGCTCACCAGTATATTAGTCGTAAATGTCAGTAAAATTGATATTTCCAGTCTGAATCTATTGTATTGCAATGGCTATAGCACGCCAATAGAATCTTTCCTCCATATTTATACGAGAAAGCATGCTCGTCTGGATATTAGAAGAAAATGTCTGTAAAATTTGACATTCCTGCCAGATTCTATAGCATTACAATGGCTACAGCACGACAATAGGATCTATCCTACATATTTATGCACGAAAGCATGCTCCCTACGATACTAGACGAATATGTCAATAAAATTGTACTTTCCCGTCAGATTCTATAGCATTGCAATGGATATAGCACGCCAATATTATCTTTCCTTCTTATTTATGAGTGGAAGCTTGCTCACCACGATATCAGTCTAAAATGTCTATAAAATTGAACTTTCCTGGGAGACACTATTGTATTGCAATGGCTATAGCACGCCAATAGAATATTTCTTCCTTATTTTTGCCAGAATGTGTGCTCACCGCGATATTAATAGAAAATGCCAATACAATTGAACTTTCCGGTCAGATTCTATTGCACTGCAGCGACTACAGCACGCCAATAGTATTTTTCCTCCTCATTTGTGCGAGAAAGTTTGTACACCACGGTATTATTTGAAAATCTCAATGAAATTGAACTTTCCAGGCAGATTCTATTGCATTGCATTGGTTACAGCACACCAACAGGATCTTTCCTCTTTATTTATGCGAGAAGGTATGCTCACCACGATATTAGTAGAAAATGTCAAAAAAATTGAACTTTCCAGCCAGATTCTACGAGATTGGAGCGGCTAGAGCGCGCCAATAGGATTTTTCCTCCTTATTTGTGCGAGAAAGCTTGTACACCGCAGTATTATTTGAAAATCTCAATGAAATTGAACTTTCCAGGCAGATTCTATTTCATTGCTTTGTTTATAGCACGCCGATAGGATCTTTCCTCCTTAAGTATGCGTGAAAGCTTGGTCACCACGATATTGATCGAAAATGACAATAAAATTGTACTTTTCAGAGAGATTCTATTGCATTGCAATGGCTACAGCACGCCAATGGAGTCTGTGCCCATTATTCAGGCGAGTAAGCTTGCTTATCACGATATTGGTCCGAAATGACACTAAAATTGAACTTTCCAGAGAGATTCCATTGCACTGGAATGTGTATGGCACGCCAATAGGACCTTTCCTCCTTATTTACGCGAGAAAGTATGCTCACCACGATATTAATCTAAAATGTCAATAAAATTGAACATTCCAGTCATATCCCATTGCATTGTAATGGCTATAGCGCGCCAATAGAATCTTTCCTTCGCATTTACGCAAGAAAGCTTGCTCACCAAGGTATTAGTCGAAAATGTCTATAAAATTGGACTTTCCAGTCAGATTCTATTGCACTGCAGCGGCTACAGCACGCCAATAGAATCTTTCCTCCATATTTATACGAGAAAGCTTGCTCACCACGATATTATTCGAAAATGTCTATGAAATTGAAATTTCCTGCCAGACTCTATTGCACTGCGATAGCTATAGCACGCGAATAGAACCTTCCCTTCTTGTTTATGCGAGGAAGTTTGCTCACCACGATATTGGTCGAAAATGACCGGAGATTTGAACTTTCGAGACAGATTCTATTGCATTGCAGTAGCTATAGCACGCGAATAGAACCTTTCCTTCTTATTTATGCGCATAAGCTTGCTTACCACGATATTATTTGGAAATGTCACGGAAATTGAACTTTTCAATCAGATTCTATTGCATTGCAATGGCTATAGCACGCCAATACTACCTTTCATCCTTATTTACGCGAGAAAGCTTGCTCGCCACGATATTCGACGAAAATGTCAATAAAACTGAACTTTCCAGTCAGATTTTATTGCATTGCAATAGGTATAGCGCGCCAATAGGATCGACCCTCCTTATTTATGCGTGAAAGTTTGCTCACCACGATATCAACCGGAAAGTGTCTATCACATTGGACTTTCCCGTCAGACTCTATTGCACTGCAGCGGCTACGGCACGCCAAAAGATTCTTTCCTACTTATTTTTCCGAGAAACTCTGCTCACAACGATATTAAATGAAAATGACAATAGAATTGAACTTTCCTGTCTGATTCTGTTGCACTGCAGCGGCTGCAGCATGCCAATAGTACCTTTCTACCTTATTTGTGCTAGAAAGCTTGCTCACCACGATATTGGACGAAAATGTCAATAAAATTGAGCCTTCCAGTCTGATTCTATTGCATTGCAATGGCTATAACACGTCAATAGGATCATTCCTTCGCATTTATGCAAGAAAGCGTGCCCACCAAGAATTTAGTCGAAAATGTC
>NW_016916095.1:3591-21461 GCF_001483705.2 Eufriesea mexicana | reverse complement strand
TATATATGCGAGTAAAGTTGCTGACCCCGATATTAATCGAAATGTCACTAGAAGTGTATCTTCCAGTCATATTCTTTTGCATTGCAATGTGTATAGCACGGCAATAAGATCATTCCTTCGCATTTATGCAAGAAAGCGTGCCCACCAAGAATTTAGTCGAAAATGTCATTATAATTGGACTTTCAAGTCATTCTATTGCACTGCAGAGGCTACAGTACGCCATTAGAATATTTCCTCTTTCTTTGTGCGAGAAAGTGTGTTCACCACGGTATTAGACGAAAATCTCAATGAAATTGAACTTTCCAGGCAGATTCTATTGCATTGCATTGGTTATAGCACGCCAATAGGATCTTTCCTCCTTATTTATGCGAGAAGGTATGCTCACCACGATATTCGTAGATGTCAACAAAATTGAACTATCGAGTCAGATTCTATGGGATTGCAAAGGCTATAGCACGCCAATAGAATCTTTCCTCCTTATTTATGCAAGAAAGCTTGCCCACCACGACATTAGTCGAAAATGTGAATAAAATTGTACTTTTCAGACAGATTCTATTCCATTGCAATGGCCATAGCGCGCCCATAAAATCTTTCCTCCACATTTACGCAAGAAAGCTTGCTCACCAAGATATTAGTCGAAAATGTCTATAAAATTAGACTTTAAAGTCTGATTCTATTGCACTGCAGAGGCTACAACGCGCCAATAGAATCTTTCCGAGTTCTTTGTGCGAGAAAGTGTGCTCATCACGATATTGAACGAAAATGTCAATAAAATTGAGCCTTCCAGTCTGATTCTATTGCATTGCAATGGCTATAGCACCCAAATAGAATTGTTCCGCCTCATTTATGGAAGAAAGTATGCTTGCCACGATATTTTTCGAAAATGTCAATAAAACTGAGCTTTCATGGCTGATTCTATTGCATTGCAATGGCTCTAGCACGCCTAGATGTCAATAAAATTGTTCTTTCCGGTCAGATTCTACTGCACTGCAATGGATATAGCACTCCATTAAAATCTTTCCTCCATATTTCTGCGTGGAAACTTGCTCACACGATATTAGTCGAAAATGTCAACAAAATTCAACATTTCAGGCAGTTTCTGTTGCATTTGGACGCCTATCGCACGCCAGTAGAACCTTTCCTCCTTATTTAAGCGAGATCGCTTGCTTGCCAGGATATTAGTCGTAAATGTCCGTAAATGTGATATCTCCAGTCTGGTTCTATTGTTTTTCAATCGCTAAAGCACGCCAATAGAGTCTTTCCTCCTTATTTATGCGAGAAGCCTTGCTTACCAGGATATGAGACTAAAATGTCAGTAAAATTGACCATTCCTGTCAGACTCTATTGCGTTGCAATGGCTATAGCTGGCCAAAATAATCTTTCCACCTTATTTATGCGAGAAAGATTGCTTCACCACGATATCAGTCGAAAATGTCAATAAAATTGAACATTCCAGGCAGATTCTATTGCATTGCAGCGGCTATAGCTCGCCAATAGGATCTTTCCTCCTTAAGTATGTGTGAAAGCTTGGTCACCACGATATTGATCGCAAATGTGAATAAAATTGAACTTATCAGGTAGATTCTATTGCATTGCAAAGGCTACAGCACGCCAATAGGATCTTTCCTCCTTATGAATGTGTGAAGGATTGCTCAACACTGTATTGATCGAAAATGTCAATATAATTGAACTTTTCGGGTAGATTCCATTGCACTGCAACGGCTATAACACGACAATATAATCAATCCTCCTTATTTATGCAAGAAATCTTGCTCACCTCGATATCAGTCGGAAATATCAATAAAATTGACCATTCCTGCCAGACTCTATTGCATTGCAATGGTTATAGCACGGCAATAGGGTCTATCCTCCTTGTTTATGCACGAAAGCTTGCTGCCCACGATACTAGTCGAAAATGTCAATAAAATTGTACTTTCCAGACAGATTCTATAGCATTGGAATGGATATAGCACGCCTATAGGGTCTTTCCTCCTTATTTATGCGAGAGAGGCTGCTCACCACCACATTAGTCGAAAATGTCAGTAAATTCGAATTTTCTAGTCGGATTCTAATGTCTTGCAATAGCTATAGCACGCCAATAGGATCTTTCCTCCTTATTTATGTGAGAAGGTTTGCCCGCCATGACATCAGTCGAGAATGTCAATAAAATGGAACTTTCCGCGCAGACTGTATACCATAGCAATGGCTTTATCACACCAATAGAATCTTTCCATCTTATTTATGAAAGAATGTTTGCTCACCACGGTATGAGTCGAAGATGCCAATAAAATTGAACTCTCCATTCAGATTCTGTTGCATTGCCATGGCTATAGCACTCCTACAACATCGTTCCACCATATTTAGCCGTGAAAGTCTGCTCATCACGATATTAGTATAAAATGTCAGTAAAATTGAAATTTCAACTCATATTCATTTGCAATGCAATGGCTATAGCACGCCAATAGGATATTTCCTCCTTATGAATGCGTGAAAGATTGCTCACCACTGTATTGATCGAAAATGTCAATAAAATTGAACTTTTCGTGTAAATTCAATTGCATTGCAACGGCTATAACACGACAATATAACCTATCCTCCTTATTTATGCAAGAAATCTTGCTCACCACGATATCAGTCGAAAAAGTCAATAAAATTGAACTTTCCTGTCAGATTCTTTAGCATTACAGTGGATATATCACGCCAAAGGGATCTATCCAACTTGTCTATGCGAGAAAGTGTGCTCACCACGTTATCAGTCGAAAATGTCAATAAAATTGAACTTTCGAGGCAGATTCTATTGCATTGCAATGGCTATAGCAAGCCAATAGGATCTTTCCTGCTTATTTATGCGAGAGATCTTGCTGACCAGTACATTAGTCGAAAATGTAAATAAAATTGGAATTTCCAGTCTGATTCTGTAGCATTGGAATGGATATAGCACGCCAAAAGAATCTTTCGTCCTTATTTATGCGAGAAAGATTGCTCACCACAATATCAGTCGAAAATGTCAGTAAATTAGAATTTTCCAGTCGGATTCTAATGTATTACAATAGCTATAGCACGCCAATAGGATCCTTCCTCCTTATTTATGTGAGAAGGTTTGCCCGCCATGATATCAGTCGAGCATGTCAATGAAATAGAACATTCCAGGCTGATTCAATTGCATTGGAACGGCTATTGCACGCCAATAGGATCTTTCCTCCTTATTTATGCGAGAAAGTTTGCTTACCACGATATCAGCCGAAAATATCATTGAAATTGAACTTTCCTGGCAGATTCTAATGCATTGCCGTCGCTATAGGAAGCAAATAGCATCGTTCCTCCTTTTTTATACGCGGAAGTCTGCTCACCACGATATTAGTCGAAAATGTCTGTAGAATTGAAATTTCCAATCATATTCAATTGCATTGCAATGGCTGTTGCACGACAATAGGATCTTTCCTCCTCATGTATGCGTGAGCATTTGCTCATCACGATATCAGTCGAAAATGATAAATACAATTGAACTTTCCAGGCAGACGCTATTGCATTGCAATGGCTGTAGCACACCAAAAGGATCTATCCTCCTTATTTATGCGTGAAAGTTTGTTCACCACAGTATTAGATGATGATGTCAGTAAAATTGTAATTTCCAGGCAGATTCTATTGCATTGCATTGGCTGTAGCACGCCAATAGTATCTATCCGCCTTATTTATGCAAGAAAGTTTGCTCGCCACGATATCAGTCGAAAATGTCAATAAAATTGAACTTTCCAGGCAGACACTATTGCATTGCAATGGCTATCGCACGCGAGTAGAATCTTTCCCCCTTATTTATGCGTGAAAGCTTGCTCACCAGTATATTAGTCGTAAATGTCGGTAAAACTGATATTTCCAGTCTGATTCAATTGTATTGCAATGGCTATAGCACGCCAATAGAATCTTTCCTCCTTATTTATGCGAGAAAGGTTGCTCTCCTGGATATTAGACTAAAATATCAGTAAAATTGACCATTCCTGTCAGACACTATTGCATTGTAATAGCAATAGCACGCCAGTAGGATCTATCCTCCATATTTATGCACGAAAACTTGCTGCCCACAATACTTGTCGAAAATATCAATAAAATTGAACTTTCCAGTCAGATTCTATAGCATTGCAATGGGTATAGCACGACAATAAGATCTTTCCTCCTTATTTATGAGTGGAGGCTTGCTCACCACGATATCAGTGTAAAATGTCTATAAAATTGAACTTTCCTGGGAGCCACAATTGTATTGCAATGGCTATAGCACGCCAAAAGAATATTTCTTCCTTATTTTTGCCGGAATGCGTGCTCATCGCGATATTAATAGAAAATGCCAATACAATTGAACTTTCCGGTCAGATTCTATTGCGCTGCAGCGGCTACGGCACGCCAATAGATTCTTTACTAATTATTTTTCCGAGAAACCTTGCTCACAACGATATTAGAAGAAAATGACAATAGAATTGAGCCTTCCTGCCTGATTCTATTGCACTGCAGCGGCAACAGCATGCCAATAGTATGTTTCTTCTTTATTTGTGCTAGAAGGCTTGCTCACCACGATATTGGATGAAAATGTCAATAAAATTGAGACTTCCAGTCGGATTCTATTGCATTGCAATCGCTGTAACACGTCAATAAGATCATTCTTCCGCATTTATGCAAGAAAGCGTGCTCACCTAGAAATTAGTGGAAAATGTCAATATAATTGTACTATCCAGTCATTCCATTGCACTGCAGAGGCTACAACACGCCAATAGAAGCTTTCCTTCTTATTTATGCGAGAAAGCATGCTCACCACAATATTGGAAGGGAATGTCAACAAAATTGAACTTTCCAGTCTGATTCCATAGGATTGCAACGTGTATATCACGCGAATAGAATCTTTCCTCCTTATTTACGCGTGAAAGCTTGCCCACCACGATATTAGTCGAAAATGTCAATAAAATTGAACCTTTCAGACAGATTCTAATGCGTTGCAATGGCTATAGCACGCCAATAAAATCTTCCCTCCGCATTTATGCAAGAAAGCTTGCTCACCAAGATATTAGTCGAAAATGTCTATGAAATTGAAATTTCCTGCCAGACTCTAATGCACTGCGATAGCTATAGCACGCCAATAGAATCTTTCTTTCTTATTTATGCGAATAAGTTTGCTCACCACTATAATAGTTGGAAATGTAACGGAAAATGAACTTTTCAATCAGATTCTATTACATTGCAATGGCTATAGCAAGCCAATACTACATTTCCTCCTTATTTACGGGAGAAAGCTTGCTCGCCACGATATTAGACGAAAATGTCAATAAAACTGAACTTTCCAGTCTGATTCTATAGGATTGCAACGTGTATATCACGCGAATTAGATCTTTCCTCCTTATTTACGCGTGAAAGCTTGCTCACCAGTATATTAGTCGTAAATGTCAGTAAAATTGATATTTCCAGTCTGAATCTATTGTATTGCAATGGCTATAGCACGCCAATAGAATCTTTCCTCCATATTTATACGAGAAAGCATGCTCGTCTGGATATTAGAAGAAAATGTCTGTAAAATTTGACATTCCTGCCAGATTCTATAGCATTACAATGGCTACAGCACGACAATAGGATCTATCCTACATATTTATGCACGAAAGCATGCTCCCTACGATACTAGACGAATATGTCAATAAAATTGTACTTTCCCGTCAGATTCTATAGCATTGCAATGGATATAGCACGCCAATATTATCTTTCCTTCTTATTTATGAGTGGAAGCTTGCTCACCACGATATCAGTCTAAAATGTCTATAAAATTGAACTTTCCAGCCAGATTCTACGAGATTGGAGCGGCTAGAGCGCGCCAATAGGATTTTTCCTCCTTATTTGTGCGAGAAAGCTTGTACACCGCAGTATTATTTGAAAATCTCAATGAAATTGAACTTTCCAGGCAGATTCTATTTCATTGCTTTGTTTATAGCACGCCGATAGGATCTTTCCTCCTTAAGTATGCGTGAAAGCTTGGTCACCACGATATTGATCGAAAATGACAATAAAATTGTACTTTTCAGAGAGATTCTATTGCATTGCAATGGCTACAGCACGCCAATGGAGTCTGTGCCCATTATTCAGGCGAGTAAGCTTGCTTATCACGATATTGGTCCGAAATGACACTAAAATTGAACTTTCCAGAGAGATTCCATTGCACTGGAATGTGTATGGCACGCCAATAGGACC
Source organism: Eufriesea mexicana (assembly GCF_001483705.2). Classification (NCBI taxonomy): domain Eukaryota; kingdom Metazoa; phylum Arthropoda; class Insecta; order Hymenoptera; family Apidae; genus Eufriesea; species Eufriesea mexicana. Next base: position 15,242 of record NW_016916095.1, on the reverse strand, counting down.
TTTCCTCCTTATTTACGCGAGAAAGTATGCTCACCACGATATTAATCTAAAATGTCAATAAAATTGAACATTCCAGTCATATCCCATTGCATTGTAATGGCTATAGCGCGCCAATAGAATCTTTCCTTCGCATTTACGCAAGAAAGCTTGCTCACCAAGGTATTAGTCGAAAATGTCTATAAAATTGGACTTTCCAGTCAGATTCTATTGCACTGCAGCGGCTACAGCACGCCAATAGAATCTTTCCTCCATATTTATACGAGAAAGCTTGCTCACCACGATATTATTCGAAAATGTCTATGAAATTGAAATTTCCTGCCAGACTCTATTGCACTGCGATAGCTATAGCACGCGAATAGAACCTTCCCTTCTTGTTTATGCGAGGAAGTTTGCTCACCACGATATTGGTCGAAAATGACCGGAGATTTGAACTTTCGAGACAGATTCTATTGCATTGCAGTAGCTATAGCACGCGAATAGAACCTTTCCTTCTTATTTATGCGCATAAGCTTGCTTACCACGATATTATTTGGAAATGTCACGGAAATTGAACTTTTCAATCAGATTCTATTGCATTGCAATGGCTATAGCACGCCAATACTACCTTTCATCCTTATTTACGCGAGAAAGCTTGCTCGCCACGATATTCGACGAAAATGTCAATAAAACTGAACTTTCCAGTCAGATTTTATTGCATTGCAATAGGTATAGCGCGCCAATAGGATCGACCCTCCTTATTTATGCGTGAAAGTTTGCTCACCACGATATCAACCGGAAAGTGTCTATCACATTGGACTTTCCCGTCAGACTCTATTGCACTGCAGCGGCTACGGCACGCCAAAAGATTCTTTCCTACTTATTTTTCCGAGAAACTCTGCTCACAACGATATTAAATGAAAATGACAATAGAATTGAACTTTCCTGTCTGATTCTGTTGCACTGCAGCGGCTGCAGCATGCCAATAGTACCTTTCTACCTTATTTGTGCTAGAAAGCTTGCTCACCACGATATTGGACGAAAATGTCAATAAAATTGAGCCTTCCAGTCTGATTCTATTGCATTGCAATGGCTATAACACGTCAATAGGATCATTCCTTCGCATTTATGCAAGAAAGCGTGCCCACCAAGAATTTAGTCGAAAATGTCTATAAAATTGGTCTTTCCAATCAGATTGTATTGCACTGCAGCGGCTACAGCGCGCCAATAGAATCTTTCCTCCTTATTTATACGAGAAAGCTTGCTCACCACGATATTAGTAGAAAATATCAATGAAATTGAGCTTTCCAGTCTGTTTCTACTGCAATGCAGTGGCTATAGCACCCCAATAGAATCGTTCCTCCCCATTTATGCAAGAAAGCATGCACACCACGATATTATTCGAAAATGTCGCTAAAATTGAACTTTCCAGTCAGATTCTGTTGCATTGCAGTGGCTATATCACGCCAATAGAGCCTGTCCCGTTTATTCAGGCGAGAAAGCTTGCTCATCACGGCATTGGTCCGAAATGGCACTAAAATTGAACTTTACAGTCAGGTTCTATTGCATTGGAATGTGTATAGCACGCCAATAGGACCTTTCCTCCTTATTTATGCGAGAAAGCTTGCACGTCACGATGTTAGACGAAAATGTCAACAAAATTGAACTTTGCAATCAGATTTCATTGCAATGCTATGGCCATTGCTCGCCAATAGAGGCTGTCCTCCTTATATGTGCGAGGAAGGTTGCTCACCACGATATTAATCGGAAAAGGCACTAAAAGTGTATTTTCCAGACAGATTCTATTGCATTGCAATGGCTATAGCACGCCAATTCTACCTTTCCTCCTTATTTGCGCGAGAAAGCTTGCTCGCCACGATATTAGACGAAAATGTCAATAAAACTGAACTTTCCAGTCTGATTTTATTGCATTGCAATAGCTATAGCGCGCTAAAAGGATCGATCCACCTTGTTTATGCGTGAAAGTTTGCTCACCACGGTATCAGCCGGAAGGTGTCTATCAAATTGGACCTTCCCGTCAGATTCTATTGCACTGCAGCGGCTACGGCACGCCAATAGATTCTTTCCTACTTATTGTTCCGAGAAACCTTGCTCACAACGATACTAGAAGAAAACGACATTAGAATAGAACTTTCCTGTCTGATTCTATTGCACTGCAGCGGCAACAGCATGCCAATAGTATCTTTCTTCTTTATTTGTGCTAGAAAGCCTCCTCACCACGATATTGGACGAAAATGTTAATAAAATTGAGCCTTCCAGTCTGATTCTATTGCATTGCAATGGCCATAACACGTCAATAGGATCATTCCTCCGCATTTATGCAAGAAAGCGAGCTCACCGTGAAATTAGTTGAAAATGTCAATATAATTGGACTTTCCAGTCATTCTATTGCACTGCAGAGGCTACAACACGCCAATATGTGTGTTCCCCCTTGTTTGTGCGAGAAAGTATGCACACCACGGTATTATTTGAAAATCTCAATAAACTTGAACTTTCCAGTCAGATTCTGTTGCATTGCAATGGCTATAGCACGCCAACAGAATCTTTCCTACTTATTTATGCGAGAAAGCTTGCCCACCCCGATATTATTTGAGAATCTCAATGAAATTGAACTTTCCAGGCAGATTCTATTGCATTGCAATGGATATAGAGCGCTAATAAAGGCTTTCCTACTTATTTATGCGAAAGAGCATGCTCTCAGCGACGTTAGAAGAGAATGGCAACAGAATTGAGCTTTCCTGTCTGATTCTATTGCACTGCAGCGGCTACCGCATGCTAATAGTACCTTTCTGCTTTGTTTGTGCTAGAAAGCTTGCTCACCACGATATTGGCCGGACATGTCAATAAAATTGAGCCTTCCAGTCTGATTCTATTGCGTGGCAATGGCTATAATACGTGAAAAGGATAATTCTTCAGCATTTATGCAAGAAAGCTCGCTCACCAAGGTATAAGTCGAATATGTCTATATAATCGACACTTTGCAGTCAGATTGTATTGCACAGCTGCGGCTACAGCACGCCAATAGGACTTTTCCTCCTTATTTGTGCGAGAAAGTTTGTACACCACGGTAATAATTGAAAGTCTCAGTGAAATTGAACTTTCCGGGCAGATTCTATAGCTTTGCATTGGTTATAGCACGCCAATAGGATCTTTCCCCTTTATTTATGCGAGAAGGTGTGCTCACCACGATAATAGTAGAAAATGTCAACAACATTGAACTTCCGAGTCAGATTCTATGGGATTGCAACGTGTATATCACGCGAATAGGATCTTTCCTTTTAATTCATGCGATAAGGTATGCTCACCACGATATCAGTAGAAAATATTTATAAAATTGAACTTTCCATTCAGATTCTCTTGCATTGCAATGGCTATAGCACGTCAGTAGAAGCTTTCCTCCGTATTTATGCGAGAAGGCATGCTCACCACAATATTACTCGAAAATGTCAATAAAATTGGACTTTCCAGTCAGATTCTATTGCACTGCAGCGGCTGCAGCACGCCAATAGTGTCTATGCCCATTATTCAGGCGACGAAGATTGCTTATCAGGATATTGGTCCGAAATGACACTAAAATTGAACTTTCCAGACGGCTTCCATTGCACTGAAAAGTATATAGCACGCCAATAGGAACTTTCCTCCTTATTTACGGGAGAAAGTATGCTCACCACGATATTAGTCTAAAACGTCAATAAAATTGAGCTTTCCAGTCTGATTCTATTGCATCGCAATGGCTATAGGACGCCAATAGAATCTTTCCTCCCTATTTATGCGAATAAGGTTGCTCACCACGATATTAGTCGGAAATGTCACGAAAATTGTACTTTTCAGTCAGATTCTATTGCATTGCAATGGCTATAGCGCGTCAATACTACCTTTCCTCCTTATTTACGCGAGAAAGCTTGCTCGCCACGATATTAGACGGACATGTCAATAAAATTGAGCTTTCCAGTCTGATTCTATTGCATTGCAATGGCTATAACACGTCAATAGGATCATTCCTCCGCATTTATGAAAGAAAGCGTGCTCACGAAGAAATTAGTCGAAAATGTCAATATAATTGGACTTTCCAGTAACCCTATTGCACTGCAGAGGCTACAACACGCCAATAGAAGCTCTCCTCCTTATTTATGCGAGAAAGTTTGCTTATCAGGACATTGGTCCGAAATGACACTAAGATTGAGCATTTCAGACAGATTCTATTGCATCACAATGGCTAAAGCACGCCAATAGAACCTTTCCTTCTCATTTATGCGAGTCGGCATGCTCACCACAATATTCATCGGAAATGTCACTGAAAGTGTATTTTCCAGTTATATTCTATTGCTATTTAATGTGTATAGCACCCCAATAGGTTCATTCTTTCGCATGTACGCAAGAAAGCGTGCTCACCAAGAAATTAGTCGAAAATGTCAATATAATTGGTCTTTCCAGTAATTCTAATGCACTGCAGATGCTACAACACGCCAATAGAAGCTTTCCTCCTTATTTATGCGAGAAAGCTTGCTCACCACAATATTGGAAGAAAATGTCAGTAGAATTGAACTTTCCTGTCTGTTTCTATTGCACTGCAGAGGCTGCAGCATGCCAAAAGGATTTTTCCTCCTTATTTGTGCGAGACAGTTTGTACACCACGGTATTATTTGAAAGCCTCAGTGAAATTGAACTTTCCAGGCAGATTCTATTGCTTTGCATTGGTTATAGCACGCCAGTAGGATCTCTCCTCTTTATTTATGCGAGAAGGTGTGCACACCACGGTATTAGTAGAAAATGTCAACAACATTGAACTTCCGAGTCAGATTCTATAGGATTGCAACGTGTAAATCACGCGAATAGGATCTTTCCTTTTTATTCATGCGATAAGGTATAATCACCACGATATTAGTAGAAAATATTAATAAAATTGAACTTTCCAGTCAGATTCTCTTGCATTGCAATGGCTAAAGCACGTCAGTAGAAGCTTTCCTCGTTATTTATGCGAGAAAGCTTGCTCACCACGATATTAGAAGAAAATGTAAATAAAATTGAACATTCCTGTCAGATTTTACTGCATTGCAATGGCTAAAGCACGGAAATAGAGTCTGTCCCGTTTATTCAGGCGAGCAGGCATGCTCATCAATGTATTGGTCTGAAATGGCACTAAAATTGAACTTCCCAGTCAGATTCTATTGCATTGGAATGTGTGTAGCACGCCAATAGGACCTTTCTTCCTCATTTATGCGAAAAAGCTTGCCCACCACGATATTAGTCGAAAATGTCTATGAAATTGTAATTTCCTGCCAGACTCTATTGCACTGCAATAGCTATAGCACGCCAGTAGAATCTTTCCTTCTTATTTATGCGAATAAGCTTGCTCACCACGATATTAGTCGGAAATGTCACGAAAATTGAACTTTTCAGTCAGACTCTATTGCAATGCAATGGCTATAGCACGCCAATAGAATCTCTCCTTCTCAATTATGCGAGACGGCATGCTCACCACGATATTCATCGGAAATGTCACTGAAAGTGTATTTTCCAGTCATATTCTATTGCATTTTAAGAATATGGGTAAAAAATGACATTAATTTTGAACTTTCCCTACAGATTCTATTGCATAGCAAAAACTATAGCACGCCAATAGAATCGATCGTTCTTATTCATGCGGGGAAGCTTACTTACAACGGTATTAGTCGAAAATGTCTATAAAATTGAACATTCCAGATAGCTTCCATTGCATTGAAATGAATGCGGCACGCCAATACAACCTTTCCTCCTTATTTATGCGAGAAAGCTTGCTCGCCGCGATGATAGACGAAAATGTCTGTAAAATTGGACTTTGAAGTCAGATTCTATTGCACTGCTTCGGCTACAGCACGCCAATAGAATCTTTCCTCCTTATGTTTGCGAGAAAATCTGCTCACCACGATACAAGTCGAAAATGTTAACAAAATTCAACTTTCCAGTCAGGTTCCTTTACATTGCGATGGCTATAGCACCCCAATATGATGATTCCACCGCATTTATGCAAGAACGCTTGCTCACCAAGATATTATTCGAAAATGTCAATAAAATTGAGCTTTCCAGACAAATTCTATTGCATTGCAATGTCTATAGCATGCCAACAGAATCTTTCCTCCTTATTTATACGAGAAAGTTTGCTCACCACGATATTAGTCGAAAATGTGTATGAAATTGAACTTTCCTGACAGATTCTATTGCATTGCAATGTGTATAGCGCGCCAAAAGAATCTTTCTTCTTTAATTGTGCGGGAGGGTTTGCTCACCACGATATTAGTAGAAAATATCTGTAAAATAGAACTTTCCAGTCAGATTCTGTTGCATTGCAATGGCTATAGCACGCCAATAGAATCTTTCCTCCTTATTTATGCGAGAAAGCTTGCTCACCAAGGTACTAGTCGAAAATGTCAATATAATTGGACTTTCCAGTCATTCTATTGCACTGCAGAGGCTACAACACGCCAATAGAAGCTTTCCTCCTTATTTATGCGAGAAAGCTTGCTCAACACAATATTGGAAGGAAATGTCAATAGAATTGTACTTTCCTCTCTGTTTCTATTGCACTGCAGCGGCTGCAGCACGCCAATAGGATTTTTCCTCCTTATTTGTGCGAGAAAGTTTGTACACCACGGTATTATTTGAAAATCTCAATGAAGTTGAACTTTCCAGGCAGATTCTATTGCAATGCCTTGGTTATAGCACGCGTATAGGATCCTTGCGCTTTATTTATGCGAGAAGGTATGCTCACCACAATATTAGTAGAAAATGTCAACAAAATTGAACGTTACAGTCAGATTCTATGGGATTGCAACGTGTATATCACGGGAATAGGATCATTCCTCTTTATTTATGCGATAAGGTATGCTCAACACGATATTAGTAGAAAATATCAACGAAATTGAACTTTCCAGTCAGATTCTGTTGCATTGCAAAGGCTATAGCACGCCAATAGAATCTTGCCTCCTTATTTATGCGAGAAAGCTTGCCCACCACGATATTAGTCGAAAATGTCAATAAAATTGAACCTTTCAGACAGATTCTATTTCATTGCAATGGCTGTAGCAAGCCAATAGAGTCTATGCCCATTATTAAGCCGAGAAAGATTGCTCGTCACGATATTGGTCCGAAGTGACCATAAAATTGAACTTTCCAGACAGATTCTATTGCATTGCAATGGCTATAGCACGCCAATACTTCCTTTCCTCCTTATTTGCGCGAGAAAGCTTGCTCACCACGATATTGGCCGGACATGTCAATAAAATTGAGCCTTCCAGTCTGATTCTATTGCGTGGCAATGGCTATAATACGTGAAAAGGATAATTCTTCCGCATTTATGCAAGAAAGCTCGCTCACCAAGATATAAGTCGAATATGTCTATAAGATCGACACTTTGCAGTCAGATTGTATTGCACAGCTGCGGCTACAGCACGCCAATAGGACTTTTCCTCCTTATTTGTGTGAGAAAGTTTGTACACCACGGTAATAATTGAAAGTCTCAGTGAAATTGAACTTTCCAGGCAGATTCTATAGCTTTGCATTGGTAATAGCACGCCAATAGGATCTTTCCCCTTTATTTATGCGAGAAGGTGTGCTCACCACGATAATAGTAGAAAATGTCAACAACATTGAACTTCCGAGTCAGATTCTATGGGATTGCAACGTGTATATCACGCGAATAGGATCTTTCCTTTTAATTCATGCGATAAGGTATGCTCACCACGATATCAGTAGAAAATATTTATAAAATTGAACTTTCCATTCAGATTCTCTTGCATTGCAATGGCTATAGCACGTCAGTAGAAGCTTTCCTCCGTATTTATGCGAGAAGGCATGCTCACCACAATATTACTCGAAAATGTCAATAAAATTGGACTTTCCAGTCAGATTCTATTGCACTGCAGCGGCTGCAGCACGCCAATAGTGTCTATGCCCATTATTCAGGCGACGAAGATTGCTTATCAGGATATTGGTCCGAAATGACACTAAAATTGAACTTTCCAGACGGCTTCCATTGCACTGAAAAGTATATAGCACGCCAATAGGAACTTTCCTCCTTATTTACGGGAGAAAGTATGCTCACCACGATATTAGTCTAAAATGTCAATAAAATTGAGCTTTCCAGTCTGATTCTATTGCATCGCAATGGCTATAGCACGCCAATAGAATCTTTCCTCCTTATTTATGCGAGAAAGCTTGCTCGCCGCGATGATAGACGAAAATGTCTGTAAAATTGGACTTTGAAGTCAGATTCGATTGCACTGCTTCGGCTACAGCACGCCAATAGAATCTTTCCTCCTTATTTATGCGAGAAAGCTTGCTCGCCGCGATGATAGACGAAAATGTCTGTAAAATTGGACTTTGAAGTCAGATTCGATTGCACTGCTTCGGCTACAGCACGCCAATAGAATCTTTCCTCCTTATTTATGCGAGAAAGCTTGCTCGCCGCGATGATAGACGAAAATGTCTGTAAAATTGGACTTTGAAGTCAGATTCGATTGCACTGCTTCGGCTACAGCACGCCAATAGAATCTTTCCTCCTTATTTATGCGAGAAAGCTTGCTCGCCGCGATGATAGACGAAAATGTCTGTAAAATTGGACTTTGAAGTCAGATTCGATTGCACTGCTTCGGCTACAGCACGCCAATAGAATCTTTCCTCCTTATTTATGCGAGAAAGCTTGCTCGCCGCGATGATAGACGAAAATGTCTGTAAAATTGGACTTTGAAGTCAGATTCGATTGCACTGCTTCGGCTACAGCACGCCAATAGAATCTTTCCTCCTTATTTATGCGAGAAAGCTTGCTCGCCGCGATGATAGACGAAAATGTCTGTAAAATTGGACTTTGAAGTCAGATTCGATTGCACTGCTTCGGCTACAGCACGCCAATAGAATCTTTCCTCCTTATTTATGCGAGAAAGCTTGCTCGCCGCGATGATAGACGAAAATGTCTGTAAAATTGGACTTTGAAGTCAGATTCGATTGCACTGCTTCGGCTACAGCACGCCAATAGAATCTTTCCTCCTTATTTATGCGAGAAAGCTTGCTCGCCGCGATGATAGACGAAAATGTCTGTAAAATTGGACTTTGAAGTCAGATTCGATTGCACTGCTTCGGCTACAGCACGCCAATAGAATCTTTCCTCCTTATTTATGCGAGAAAGCTTGCTCGCCGCGATGATAGACGAAAATGTCTGTAAAATTGGACTTTGAAGTCAGATTCGATTGCACTGCTTCGGCTACAGCACGCCAATAGAATCTTTCCTCCTTATTTATGCGAGAAAGCTTGCTCGCCGCGATGATAGACGAAAATGTCTGTAAAATTGGACTTTGAAGTCAGATTCGATTGCACTGCTTCGGCTACAGCACGCCAATAGAATCTTTCCTCCTTATTTATGCGAGAAAGCTTGCTCGCCGCGATGATAGACGAAAATGTCTGTAAAATTGGACTTTGAAGTCAGATTCGATTGCACTGCTTCGGCTACAGCACGCCAATAGAATCTTTCCTCCTTATTTATGCGAGAAAGCTTGCTCGCCGCGATGATAGACGAAAATGTCTGTAAAATTGGACTTTGAAGTCAGATTCGATTGCACTGCTTCGGCTACAGCACGCCAATAGAATCTTTCCTCCTTATTTATGCGAGAAAGCTTGCTCGCCGCGATGATAGACGAAAATGTCTGTAAAATTGGACTTTGAAGTCAGATTCGATTGCACTGCTTCGGCTACAGCACGCCAATAGAATCTTTCCTCCTTATTTATGCGAGAAAGCTTGCTCGCCGCGATGATAGACGAAAATGTCTGTAAAATTGGACTTTGAAGTCAGATTCGATTGCACTGCTTCGGCTACAGCACGCCAATAGAATCTTTCCTCCTTATTTATGCGAGAAAGCTTGCTCGCCGCGATGATAGACGAAAATGTCTGTAAAATTGGACTTTGAAGTCAGATTCGATTGCACTGCTTCGGCTACAGCACGCCAATAGAATCTTTCCTCCTTATTTATGCGAGAAAGCTTGCTCGCCGCGATGATAGACGAAAATGTCTGTAAAATTGGACTTTGAAGTCAGATTCGATTGCACTGCTTCGGCTACAGCACGCCAATAGAATCTTTCCTCCTTATTTATGCGAGAAAGCTTGCTCGCCGCGATGATAGACGAAAATGTCTGTAAAATTGGACTTTGAAGTCAGATTCGATTGCACTGCTTCGGCTACAGCACGCCAATAGAATCTTTCCTCCTTATTTATGCGAGAAAGCTTGCTCGCCGCGATGATAGACGAAAATGTCTGTAAAATTGGACTTTGAAGTCAGATTCGATTGCACTGCTTCGGCTACAGCACGCCAATAGAATCTTTCCTCCTTATGTTTGCGAGAAAATCTGCTCACCACGAAATAAGTCGAAAATGTTAACAAAATACAACTTTCCAGTCAGGTTCCTTTAGATTGCAATGGGTATAGCACCCCAATAGGATGATTCCTCCGCATTTAGGCAAGAAAGCATGCACACCAAGACATTATTCGAAAATGTCAATAAAATTGAGCTTTCCAGACAAATCCTATTGCATTGCAATGTCTATAGCAGGCCAACAGAATCTTCCCTCCTTATTTACACGAGAAAGTTTGCTCACCACGATATTAGTCGAAAATGTCTATGAAATTGAACTTTCCTGACAGATTCTATTGCATTGCAATGTGTATAGCACTGCCAAGGTGCCTTTCCTCTTTATTTTTGCGAGAAGGTATGCTCACCACGATATTAGTCGAAAATAATAATCAAATTCTACTTTCCAGTCAGGTCCCTTTACATCGCAATGGCTATAGCACGCCAATAGTATCTTTCCTCCTCATTTATGCGAGACGGCATGCTCACCACGATATTAATCGGAAATGTCACTAAAAGTGTATTTTCCAGTCATATTCAGTTGCATTGCAATGTGTGTAGCACGCCAATAGAAAACTTTCCTACGCATTTAAGCAAGAAAGCTCGCTCACCAAGTTATTAGTCGAAAATGTCTATAAAATTGGTCTTTCCCGTCAGATTCCATTGCACTGCAGCGGTTGCGGCACGCCAATAGATACTTTCCTCCTTATTTTTCAGCGAAACCATGCTCACCACGATATTTGTCGGAAATGACAATAAAATTGAACATTCCTGTCTGCTTCCATAGCATTGCAATGGCTATAGCACGCCAATCGAATGCTGCCTCCTTATTTAAGACAGAAAGCTTACTTACAGCGGTATTAGTCGAAAATGTCTATAAAATTGAACATTCCAGACAGCTTCTATTGCATTGCCATGAATGTGGCACGCCAATACAAATTTTCCTCCTTATTTATGCGAGAAAGCTTGCTCGCCGCGTTGTTAGACGAAAATGTCAATAAAATTGAAATTTCCAGTCTGATTCCATTGCATTGGAATGTCTATAGCACGCCAATAGTATCGAAACTCCTTATTTATGCGAGAAAGCCTACTCGCAACGGTATTAGTCTAAAATGTCTATATGATTGAACTTTCCAGTCAGATTCTACTGCATTGCAATAGCTATATCACGCCAATAGTATCGTTCCCCATTGTTGATGCGAGAAATTCTGCTCACAACGATATTAGTTGAAAATGCCATTGAAATTGATGCTTCCATTCAGGCACCATTGCATTGCAAT
>NW_016916095.1:0-3192 GCF_001483705.2 Eufriesea mexicana | reverse complement strand
AAATGTCAATAAAATTGAGCTTTCCAGACAAATCCTATTGCATTGCAATGTCTATAGCAGGCCAACAGAATCTTCCCTCCTTATTTACACGAGAAAGTTTGCTCACCACGATATTAGTCGAAAATGTCTATGAAATTGAACTTTCCTGACAGATTCTATTGCATTGCAATGTGTATAGCACTGCCAAGGTGCCTTTCCTCTTTATTTTTGCGAGAAGGTATGCTCACCACGATATTAGTCGAAAATAATAATCAAATTCTACTTTCCAGTCAGGTCCCTTTACATCGCAATGGCTATAGCACGCCAATAGTATCTTTCCTCCTCATTTATGCGAGACGGCATGCTCACCACGATATTAATCGGAAATGTCACTAAAAGTGTATTTTCCAGTCATATTCAGTTGCATTGCAATGTGTGTAGCACGCCAATAGAAAACTTTCCTACGCATTTAAGCAAGAAAGCTCGCTCACCAAGTTATTAGTCGAAAATGTCTATAAAATTGGTCTTTCCCGTCAGATTCCATTGCACTGCAGCGGTTGCGGCACGCCAATAGATACTTTCCTCCTTATTTTTCAGCGAAACCATGCTCACCACGATATTTGTCGGAAATGACAATAAAATTGAACATTCCTGTCTGCTTCCATAGCATTGCAATGGCTATAGCACGCCAATCGAATGCTGCCTCCTTATTTAAGACAGAAAGCTTACTTACAGCGGTATTAGTCGAAAATGTCTATAAAATTGAACATTCCAGACAGCTTCTATTGCATTGCCATGAATGTGGCACGCCAATACAAATTTTCCTCCTTATTTATGCGAGAAAGCTTGCTCGTCGCGATGTTAGACGAAAATGTCAATAAAATTGAAATTTCCAGTCTGATTCCATTGCATTGGAATGTCTATAGCACGCCAATAGTATCGAAACTCCTTATTTATGCGAGAAAGCCTACTCGCAACGGTATTAGTCTAAAATGTCTATATGATTGAACTTTCCAGTCAGATTCTACTGCATTGCAATAGCTATATCACGCCAATAGTATCGTTCCCCATTGTTGATGCGAGAAATTCTGCTCACAACGATATTAGTTGAAAATGCCATTGAAATTGATGCTTCCATTCAGGCACCATTGCATTGCAATGTCTATAGCACGCCAATGGAATCTTTCCTCCTTATTTATGCGAGAAAGCTTGCTCTCCACGATATTGGTCGGAAATGTCACGAAAATTGGACTTTCCAGTCAGATTCTATTGCGCTGAAGAGGCTACGGCCCGCCAATAGGACCTTTCCCCTTTCTTTGCGCGAGAAAGTCTGCTCACCACGATAATAGACGAAAATGTCAAATAAAATTGAGCTTTCCAGTCTGATTCTGTTGCATTGCAATGGCTATAGGACGCCAATAGTATCGATCTACCTTATTTATGTGAGAATGCTTGCTCTCCACGATATTGGTCGGAAATGTCACGAAAATTGGACTTTGCTGTCAGATTCTATTGCACTGCATCGGCTACAGCACGCCAATAGAATCTTTCCTCCTTATGGTTGCGAGAAAATCTGCTCACCACGATACAAGTCGAAAATGTTAACAAAATTCAACTTTCCAGTCAGGTTCCTTTACATTGCGATGGCTATAGCACCCCAATATGATGATTCCACCGCATTTATGCAAGAACGCTTGCTCACCAAGATATTATTCGAAAATGTCAATAAAATTGAGCTTTCCAGACAAATTCTATTGCATTGCAATGTCTATAGCATGCCAACAGAATCTTTCCTCCTTATTTATACGAGAAAGTTTGCTCACCACGGTATTAGTCGAAAATGTGTATGAAATTGAACTTTCCTGACAGATTCTATTGCACTGCAATGTGTATAGCTCGCCAATAGGATCTTTCCACTTTATTTATGCGAGAAGGTAAGCTCACCACGATATTAGGAGAAAATGTCAATAGAATTGAACTTTCCTGTCTGATTCTATTGCACTGCAGCGGCTACAGCACGCTAATAGAATTTTTCCTCCTTATATGTGCGAGAAAGTTTGTACACCACGGTATTATTGGAAAATGTCAACGAAATTGAACTTTCCTGTCTGATTTTATTGCATTGCAATGGCTACAGCATGCCAATAGTGTCTATCCTCCTTATTTATGCGAGAAAGTTTGCTCAGCACGATATTAGTGGGAAATGTCACACAAATTGAACTTTCCAATCTGATTCTATTGCATTGCAATGTGTGTAGCACAGCAATGGTATCTTTCCTCTTTATTTTTGCGAGAAGGTATTCTCACCACGATATTAGTCGAAAATGATAATAAAATTCATCTCTCCAGTCAGGTTCCTTTACATCGCAATGGCTATAGCACGCCAATAGGATAATACCTCCGCATTTATGCAAGAAAGCTTGCTCACCAGGATATTAGTGGGAAATGTCACTAAAAATGAACTTTCCAGTCAGATTCTATTGCATTGCAATGTGTGTAGCACGCCAATGGGATCATTCCTTCGCATTTAAGCAAGAAAGCTCGCTCACCAAGTTATTAGTCGAAAATGTCTATAAAATTGGTCTTTCCCGTCAGATTCTATTGCACTGCAGCGGCTACGGCACGCCACTAGATACTTTCCTCCTTATTTTTCAGCAAAATCTTGCTCACCACGATATTTGTCGGAAATGTCAATAAAATTGAACTTTCCTGTCTTGTTCCATTGCATTGCAATGTGTATAGCACGCCAATAGGATCATAGCTTCGCATTTATGCCACAAAGCACGCTCACCAAGCTATTAGTCGAAAATGTCTATAAAATTGGTCCTTCCAGTCAGATTCTATTGCACAGCAACGGCTACAGCACGCCAATACAATCTTCCCTCGATATTTGCGCGAGAAAGTTTGCTCACAACGATATTAGACGAAAGTGTCAATAAAATTGAAATTTCAAGACAAATTCCAATGCATTGCAATGGCTACAGCACGCCAATAGAATCTTTCCTCCTTATTTCTCCGAGAAATCTTGCTCACCACGATATTAGTCGGTAATGTCAATAAAACTGAAGTTTCCAGTCTGATTGTATTGCATTGCAATGGCTATAGCGCGCCAATGGAATCGATCCTCCTTATTTATGCGAGAAACCATACTTACAACGGTATTAGTCGAAAATGTCTATAAAATTGAACATTCCAGACAGCTTCTATTGCATT
>NW_016916094.1:0-956 GCF_001483705.2 Eufriesea mexicana | reverse complement strand
AAACAAACGTGCAAAGACCACCATTGCTGGCCTCCCCAGGGACAAGCAGATGCTACCGCAGCAGTGCAGAACGCATATATCGACGGAATAGCAGTGTATAGCGCGAGAGTCAAAACAACCCAAACCGAACTTAGCCATACCTATCCCAACCAAACGTGACCTATCTCAGAAGGACTTGCCACGATCGCAATTGCTGCCCTCCACAGACTCAAGCAGACGCTAATAGAGCAACCCAGTGCACACTTATCGGCAGAATAGCAGTGCGTAGCACAAAAGACAAAGCTACCCTAACGAAACAAATCCCCACCTGGCCAAACCAACCATAACAAAATCAACCCAGTGTGCCGAGACCACCATTGCTGGCCTTCACAGTGCCAAGAAGAATATACAAGGGCACAGTAGTGCGCAGTAATCCGCCGCACTGCAGTGTGTGGTACAAAGGTCAAGGAAATCAAAACGTAACCCAAACTATCACAACATAACCAAAGGCAGCCTATCTCAACCTAATGTGCCGAGAACACAATTAGTTACTACCCCAGTGTCGAGCAGAGAGCAGTAGAGCAATGTAGAGCGAAGAAATCCTCCCAATAGCCGTGTATGGTACAAAAGTCTAAGGTATCCTGTCCTGACCTACCAAACCGTAACGTCACAGAAACTGATATGCCACGAAAGCCATTGCTGGCCTTGCAAGAGATAAGTAGATTATTGAAGAGAAATGTAGGCCACTGGAATCGTCCGAATAGCAGTGTACTTCAAAAAAGTAAGGTATGTCCTATCCTAACATGACCTAACATGGCCTAATCAAACGTAACCACTCCCCACCTAACGTACCTAGCCCACAATTGCTGGCATCTCCATCGCCAAGAAGGGCATATTACGGGAGAATAGAACAAAGAGGTCCATATGATGGCAGCGTATGGTACGAAAGTGAAAGACGTACCAACCTACCGACAATC
>NW_016916093.1:0-1055 GCF_001483705.2 Eufriesea mexicana | reverse complement strand
CATCCGTACATTCATCCATACATCCATCCATACATGCATCCAAACATACGCCCTTCCATACACGCATCCATACATCCATACACATGTCCGTTCATACATCCACGCATACATCCATACATACATCAATACATCCATACATCCATACATCCATCCATTCATACATACATTCATCCATACATCCATACATCCACCGTCCATATATCCATAAATCCACCCATTCGATCTTCCATCCTTCGAAACATCCATCCATCCATACATCCATACGTATACACATACATACATCCATACATCCGTAGATCCGTCCATCCATACCTCAATCCATCCATACATACATTCATCCATACAGCCATCCATTCATACGTCCACCAAGCCATACATCCACCGATCCATACATCCATCCATCCATACATCAATCCACCAATACATCCATCTATCCATCCATACATTCACCCGTCCATACAGCCATCCATACATACACCCGCACTTCCGTCCATCCTCGCATCCATTCAAGCACCCACTCATCCATACATCCATGCATCCTTACATCCATTCTTGCGTACATCCGTATATCCATACATACATACATACATACATACATAACTCAAATACATCCATACATTCAAACATCCATTCATACATACATACATACATACATACATCCACCCATCCATACATCCATCCATCCATACGTCCATACATCCACACACCCATACATCCATAAATCCATCCACGCGTAGACTCATCTGTCCATACATACATCCATGGATACATCCATACATACATCCACACTCACATCCATACATACATCCATGCATACATCCTTACAAACATCCATACATACGTCCATACATCCATACATCCATTAATAAAAACATCCACCCAACCATACATCCATCGATCCATACATTCATCGATCCATACATACTTCCATCCATACATCCATCCACAAATCCATCCAACCCGGCATGCATCCATACATATATCAATACACGGAGCCATACATTCATCCATACATACATCCATACATACATTCTTACATACATCCATACATACGT
>NW_016916092.1:0-542 GCF_001483705.2 Eufriesea mexicana | reverse complement strand
TTCTGCTGGCTTTGGTCTCTATGCCTTATCTGATAAGCACCGCGATACTATGAATTCCTTTGTTATGGACTCCACTAATATTATCTGCTTGGCTCTGGGAAGACCAGCAATAGTGCACTCGGCTGGATACTTTGAGTCACGTTACGCTAGGTCAGGTACAGTTAGATTATGTTTAGTTAGGACTGCCTTATCTTTTGTGCTGTACGCTACAATTCGGCAGATTTCTGCACACTACTGTGCTCTAGTGTGTCCTGCTTGGATCTGCTGAGGGCAGCAACAGCGTCCTCGGCAGGTTAGGTTGAATTAGGCTATGTTTGACTATGTTCCGTTGGTTTGGGATAGGTTTGGATGCGCTTTGACTCTTCTGATATGCACTGCGATTCTATGGAATTCTGCGGTCTACTCTCCACTGTTACACTGCGATTCTATGGACTTCTGCGGTCTACTCTCCACTAATGTGTTCTGCTTGGCTCTCGAGAGGACAGCAATAGTGGTCGCGGCACTCTGGGATGAGTCAGGTTACGTATTGTTGCTTTACGATT
>NW_016916091.1:0-274 GCF_001483705.2 Eufriesea mexicana | reverse complement strand
TTCTCTGGCGAGTAGATGGCTGTACTTGCCATTGGATTGAAGGCGTTAGGCGATCTAATCACCAAGGTATGACAGCTTATAGATTTTGAATAGACATCTTCTCTGGCAAGTAGATGGCTGTTCTTGCCATTGCATTGAAGGCGGTAGGCGATCTACTCACCAAGCAATAGCAGACTATAGATTTTGAATAGACCTATTCTCTGGCAAGTAAAAGGCTTTACTTGCCGTTGGATTGAAGGCGTTATGCGGTCTATTCACCATGATATAGCAGGTT
>NW_016916090.1:0-1444 GCF_001483705.2 Eufriesea mexicana | reverse complement strand
AGCATTACCATGGCTATAGCAAGCCAATAGTATATTTCACCGTTATTTACGCAAGAAACATAGATCATCAAGATATCAGTCGAAAATGTCAATAAAAATAATTTTTCCAACCAGATTCTATAGCAGTGCAATGGCTATAGCACGCCAATAGTACCTTTTCTCATTATTTAGGCGGGAAAGGTAGCTGACCACGATATCAGGCGAAAATTTCCATAAAATCGAGTTTTCCTGCCAGATTCTGTAGCATTGCAGTGGATATTTCGCGCCAATAGGATATTTCTTCCTCATTTATGCAAGAAAGTTAGCTCCCCAAGATATTAGTCGAAAATGTCAATAAACATGAATTTTCGAGCGAGATTCTATAGGATTGCAGTGACAATAGTACGCCAGTAGAAACTATCCTCCTTCTATATGCAAGAATCTTAGGTCACCGTTATAGTTGTCGATAATGTCAATAAAATTGTATTTTACAGCCATGTTCTATAGCATTACCATGGCTGTAGCACGCCAATATTATATTTCACACTTATTTATGCAAGAAAATAATTTCGCCAAGATATCAGTCGAAAATGTCTATAAAAATGAGTTTTATATCCTGATTCTATGGCATTGCAATGGCTATGGCACGACAATATGATATTTCCCCCTTCTATATGCTAGAAGGATAGGTCACCACGATAGTAGCCGACAATGACAAAAAAATTGAATTCTCCAGCCAGATTATATAGCAATGCCTCGGCTATAGCACGCCAATAGTATATTTCATACTTATTTAAGCAAGAAAGTTAGATCACCACGATAGTAGCCGACAATGACAAAAAAATTGAATTCTCCAGCCAGATTATATAGCAATGCCTCGGCTATAGCACGCCAATAGTACATGTCACCCTTATTTATGCAAGAAAGTTAGTTCACCAAGATATCAGCCGAAAATGTCTATAAAAAAGTATTTTCCAAACCGATTCTTTGAAAGTTAGTTCACCAAGATATCAGCCGAAAATGTCTATAAAAATGTATTTTCCAAACCGATTCTTTAGCAGTGCAATGGCTACAGCACGACAATCGTATCTTTTCTCATTATTTATGCGGGAAAGGTATCTCACCACGATATCAGTCGAAAATGTCCATAAAATCGAGTTTTCCAGCCAGATTCTGTAGCATTGCAGTGGATATATCGCGCCAATAGAATATTTTCTTATTTATGCACGAAAGTTAGCTCACCACGATATTAGTCGAAAATGTCAATAAAATTGAATTTTCCAGCCAGATTTTATAGGATTGCAGTGACAATAGTACGCCAGTAGAAACTTTCCTCCTTCTATATGCAAGAATCTTAGGTCACCGTTATAGTTGTCAATAGTGTCAATAAAATTGTATTTATAGCCATGTTCTATAGCATTACCATGGCTGTAGCACGCCAATAGTATATTTCACACTTATTTAT
>NW_016916089.1:0-6552 GCF_001483705.2 Eufriesea mexicana | reverse complement strand
CCTCTCCAGGGCCAAGCTGAATATACTACAGCGCAGTAGAGCGCAGAAGTCCTGCGAATAAGATTGAAAAGCACAGAAGTCAAAGCTACCCGTACGAAGCTTATCATAACCAAATCAAACGAAACGTAACGTAGCTCAACCGAAGGTGTCGAGCCCGCTATTGATTGCCTCCACCGGTCCAAGCAGCGTACAGTTGAGCTCAGTAGAGCGCAGGAATCCGCCGATTAACAGTGTAAAGTGCGAATGACAAAGGTATCCTATCCGAACTTCCCATAACCTTACCCCACCAAACGTAACTTATCCCAACCTAATGCCGAGATATCTGTTGCCGGCCTCCCCAGGGACAATCGGAGAGTATTAGAGCACAGAATAGCGCAGAGGTCCACCGAATAGCGGTGTATAGCTCAAAAGTCAAAGCTAACCTATCCTACATGACCAAACGTAACGCAACCAAACGTATGATGGCTCAACCCAACGTGCCGATACCACTATTGCTGGCATCCCTAGTGCAAAGCTGGAAATGTAAGAGCATAGTAGATCGCCGAAATCCATTTCAACCCAACGTGCCGATACCACTATTGCTGGCATCCCTAGTGCAAAGCTGGAAATGTAAGAGCATAGTAGATCGCCGAAATCCATCGAATAGCAGTGTATAGCACAAAGGTTCAAGCTTTCCTATCATAACCTAGCCAATCGTTAAATAACCAAGCGCGACCTAACACACTCTGACGTGCCGCGGCCACTATTGCTGGCCCCCAGAGCTAAGCAGAACATATTAGTGTACAGTAGAACGCAGAAATCGGACGAATAGCAGTGTGTAGCACGAAAGGCAAATACATCCTATCCCAAATTATCCAAACGCAACATAACCAAATGTAGGCTAACTCAATCTAACGAGACGCGACCACTAATGCTAGCCTTCGCAGAGCCGAGCAGAACATATTAGAGGAGACCAGAGTACAGAAATCCATAACATCGCAGCGTATTGCAGGAAAGTCAAAGATAACCAAGCCTAACACAAACTAACATAAACTAACCGAAAGTAGCCTATCCCAGCATAACGTGCCGCTACCACAATTGCTGGCATACAGAAGACTAAGCAGAAGGTATTATGGCACAGCAGAGCGCAGAAATCCACCGAAAAACCGTATACAGCACGGAGGTCGAAGCTACCCTTACCGCACCTAGCGTAATATAGTCTATCCAACCGCAACCGAACTCAACATCGCGTGCCGAGACCAATATTGTTGGCCACCCCAGAGGTAAATGTGACATATTAGGGCACAGTAGGACGCACAAATGCACCGAATGGCAGTGTATAGCACGAAATTCAAAGCTATCCTATGCTATTCTAACCAAACGTAGCGTAAGCACATGTAATATAACTCAACATAACGTGGCAAGACATCCATTGCTGCCATCTCCATAGCCAAGCAGAACGAATTAGTGGTGAGTAGAACGCAGAAATCCATAGACTAGCAGTGTATAGAACAAGAGTCAAAGCTACCCTATCCTAACATAATCAAACGTAACATAATCGATCGTAGCATATCTGAACCTAACGTGCCAAGACCATTATTGCTAGCTTCCCCTGAGCCAAGCAGAACATATTAGAGCACATTGGAGCGCGAAAATCCTCCGAAAGTCAATGCATAACACAATAGTCGAAGCTACCTTATCCTAACATAGCCAAACGTAACGAAACCGAACGTTGCATAACTCAACCTAACGCGCCGAGGCCACTACTGCTGGCCTCCCCAGAGTCAAGACGGACGTGATAGAGCCAAGTAAAGCGCAGAAGTCCACAGAGCAACAGATTACACAACGAAGGTCTATGCAATCCGAACCTAGCCCAAACTAAAATAACCCCAACAAACGCAGAATAACACAAACTAACGGGTCGAGGCCACCATTACTATCCTCCGGCGAGACGAACAGAGAAGACGAGAGCAATACAGGGTGTGGAAATCGGGCGAATAGAGGCGCATTGCACAAAAGACGCTGCTACCATCCCCTTACCTAACAAATCGTAAACGTTATCAAACGCAGCCTAACAAAACCTAGCGTGCCGAGACCACCATTGCTGGCCCCTCCAGAGTCGAGGAGGGTGTAGTAGAGCAATGAAGAGCGTAGAAATCCACCGAGGATCAGTGTATAGCGAAAAAATCTTAGTTATCCTATCCTAACCTAACCAAACGTAACATAAGCAAATATAACATATCTCAAACTTATGTGCCTACGCCACTAATGCTGACAACCACGCAGACAAGCAGAAAATACTTGAGCACAGTTGAGCGCAGAAATCCACCGCATTGAAGTGTAAAGCATAAGAGCAGAAGGTATGCTGACCTATTCTGCCCTAACCTAACCTAACCGGAGAATCTAATCCAAACCTAACGAGCCTAGCCGTTTATTGCTGGGCTCCACATCGCCAAGCAAGGCATATTTGTGTAGAGTAGAGGTCCATAGAATGGGAGTGTGTAGCACGAAGGCCACAGATATACTAACGGAAACCAAACAAACCTAACCTGAGCAAACGTAATCTAACACAACCTAACGGGGCGCGCCCGCAATTTCCGGAACTCCAAGAGTAAAGCAGGGAATCTTAGATCACAGTGAAGCGCAGGGATCCACCGAATAGCATTGTAGAGCACATAAGTCATAGCAGTCCTGGACTAACATAGCAAAGCATAATACAGACAAGCGCAACCTAATTGCACCTAACGAGCCTAGAACAGCATTGCTGACCTCCCCAGAGCAAAGCAGAATATACAAGAGCACAGGAGAGCGAAGAATTCCACTGCACTCTAGTGCAAAGCATAAAAGACAAAAGATATCCTAACCTAACCTGACATAACCCACACAAGCCAAACGAAGCATAGCTCAAGCTTGCGTGCCTGAACAATTTTGACATCTACAGCGCCAAGCAGAACATATCACAGCACAGTAAAACGCAGAAAGACACGGAATAGCAATGCATATCACAAAAGTTAGAGCCATCCCTGCCCACGTAACAAGTCGTAACATAACCAAACGTAACGTAACACAAATTAACGTGCCGCGGCCACTATTGCTAGGCTCAACTGGTTCGAGCATTGTATAGTAGAGATCAGTAGGGTGTTCGATTCCACCTAAAAACAGTTTACAACAAGAAAGTCAAGGCCATGCTAATCCAACGCAAGGTAACCTAACCTAACTGAATGTTTTCTAACACAAACTAACGTGCCGAGACCAACTCTGTTGGAATCCACAGCGACAAGCAGAGCATACTAGAGCACTGTAGAGCGCAGAAATACACCGAACAGCAGTGTATAGCGCAAAAGTCGAAGTTAACTTATCCAATCTTAACCAAACCCACCATAACCAAACGTAACATAACCCAACCTATCGCGCCGAGGCCACAGCTTCTGCATTCCCCAGAGCGAAGCATAGAGTATTAGACCTTGGTAGAACGCAGAAATCCACCGAAAATCACTGTATATCACAAAAGTCAAAGCTTCAAAGCTATCGTCTCCTAACCTAGCCAATCGTAATATATCCAAACGTAACCTAACTGAACCTAAAGTGTTGCGACTGCTATTGCTGGCCACCACAGAGCCAAGCAGAACATATTAGAGCAGAGTAGAACGCTGGAATCCACGGAATAGCAGTGTAGAGCTCAAAGGTCTAAGCTATTCTCTCCTAACCCGACCATATGTAACATAAACAAACGTAACGTTACACATCCTGGGGAGCCACGTCTAGTATTGCTGGCCTCACGAGAGCCAAGATGGAAATGTTAGTGTACAGCAGAGCGCAGAAATCCGGCGAAATGCTGTGCATAGCACAAGAGTTGTAGCTTTCCTTGCCAGACACAGCCCAACCTGAACTAGACGAACGTAGCCTACCTCAAAATATTGTGCCAAGATCATTATTTCTGGCTGTCCCACAGCCAAGTGGAACATATTGGTGTATAGCAGGATGGAGAAATCCATTGAATCACAGTTTCCATCGGAAAGTTCTATGCTACCCGTGCCTAATGTAAACAAACAAGCCATAACCAAATATATCCTGACTGAAAATGACGTGCTGCGGCCACTATTTCTGGGCTCCCCACGATAAATCACAATGCAGTAGAGCACAGTAGGGAGTAGAAATACGCCGGAAATCATTGTGCACCACGAAAGTCATATCTGTCCATACTAAACCCAAAGAAGCGTAACGTAGCCAAGCGTAGCCTAACTAAACTTAACGGAACGAGACCTCCATTACTGGCCTTCCCATGGTCGAGCAGTGGATAGCAGAGCAACGAAGAGCGCGGAAATCCGCCGAATAGCAATCTAAAGGACAAAAGCCAGAGTTATTCTATTCTAATCTAACCTAATGTAACATAACCAAACGAACATAGCTCAACCTAACGTGTCTACAACATTATAGCTGCCCACCCCAGAAAAAAGCAGAGCATATTAGAGCACAGTATAGAGCACGAATCCACCGAGCAGCAGTGTATAGCCCGAAAGTTAAAGCCACTCCTTCCTACCCCAACAAATCGTTACATGGCCAAACATAACGCAACAAAAAACTATATGCCGCGACGACCATTGCTGTCCTCTCCAGCGCCGAGCAGAGCATATTGGAGCACAGTAGACCGCAGAAATCCACCGCGAAGCAGTGTATAGCACAAAAGCCAAAGCAATTCTGTCCCATACAAACCAAACGTATCCAAATCACATGTAACGTATCTATACCTAACGTGACGCGACCATTACTGCTTGCCTCCACAGAGCCAAGAGGGGCACATTAGATGGCAGTAGAGCGCAGAAGCCCATAGAACCGCAGTGTATAGCAGAAAAGTAAAGGCTATAAAAAGTAACACAAAGCAGCATAACATAATAGAACGAAGCGCAACTCAACGTAACGTGCAGCGACCAATATTGCTGGACTCGCCATGGCCAAGCGAAACGTACTAGAGATCAATAGCGCGCAGAAATCCTCCGACTACCAGTGTATAGCACAAAGGTCAAAGCCATCCCCTCCTAACTTGACCAAACGTACCAGAGCCAAACATAACCTATCTCAACCTAACATGCCGAGAACACAATTGCTGGCCTCCCCAGAACCATGCAGAATATTCTAGAACACAGTACAGCACAGATATCCACCGCATTGCAGTGTAATGCACAGGAGCCTAAGATATTGTAACCTAACCAGATCTAACTTAACCTAACCAAACGCGGCTTAATCCAAAATAACGTGCCGATACCGGTATTGCTCGCCTTCCAAGAGTCGTTAGGTTGAGATATGTTGCGTTTGGATGGCATGGTTTTGCTAGGTTCGGTTAGGATACATCCTTATTCGTGTGGTGCCCTGTTATTCGGTGGATTTCTGCTCTCTTCTGTGCTCTGCTATACTCTGCCTGGCCCTCGTGAGGTCAGCAATGGTTTTCCTGCACGTTATGGTGTGTTGGGCTATGTATGGTAAGGTTACGTTGGTCTGTGTTAGGTTCGGGTATTATTGACTTTTATGCCATACACTTCGATGCTATGGATTTCTGTGCTCTCCTCTTCTCTAAAATGTTCTTCCCGGCTCTGGGGAGGACAGAAATAGTAGTCTAGGTACGTTACGTTGGGCTGGGCTACGCTTGGTTAGGTTACATTTGGTCATGTTATGTCAGGATGTCTTCGACCTATGCGCTGTACTCTGCAATGCAGTGGATACCGGCGATGTATTGTGCCCTAACGTTTTCTGCTTGGCTCCGTGGGGCCACTAATAGCGGTCTCGGCTCTTCAGGTTTAGTTATGTTACGGTTGGTTACGTCACTTTTTGGCTAGTTTAGGGTAGGATAGCTTCGAAGTTTGTACTATACACGGCTACTCGGTGGATTTCTGGGCTCTAGTGTGATCTAAGCTTTCCTGCTTGGCTCTGGAGAGGCCAACATATGTGGTCTCTGCAAGTTATATTGAATACGATTACGTTTGGCTGTGATACGTTATGATAAGTTCGCTGAGTGTAGCTTAGAATTTCGTGCCGTACCCTGTTACTCGGTGGATTTCTGCACTCTACTACGCTCTGCTATATGCTGTTTGGCCCTGGGCAGGCTTGCAACAGTGGTGGCGACATGCTGCGTTGAGTTACGCTACGTTTGGTTGGGTTAGGTTAGTATAGGTTAAGTTCGGATAGCTTTAACTTTTCTGCTATACACTGCGATTCAATGGATTTCTGCGATCTACTCTTCCTCAGTAAGTACTGCCCGGCTCTGTGGTGGACAGCATTGGCGGTCTCGACAAGTTTGGTTCAGTTAGGTAACGTTAGGTTTGGTTAGGTTTGGTTAGTCTCGGCTAGGATAGCTTTGACTTACTTACCGTACGCGGCTATTCGGTGAGTTTCTGCGCTCTACTGTTCTCTACTGTATTCTGCTTGCCCCTGGCGGGGCGAGCAATAATGGTCGCGGCAAGTTGAGTTGAGTTAGGCTGCGTTTGGTTATGTTACGTTAGTTCGCGTTAGGCTTGGATAGCTTTGACCTTTCTGCCATACACTGTGATTCTATTGATTTCTGAGCACTACTCTCCTGTA
>NW_016916088.1:3154-4681 GCF_001483705.2 Eufriesea mexicana | reverse complement strand
CGTCAATAGAGTCTTTCTACCTTATTTCAGGAAGATAGATTGCTCACCACAATATTAGTGGAAAATGTCAATAAAATTGAGTTCTCCAGCCAGATTCTATTGCACTGCCACCGCCATAGAACGCCAATAGAATATTTCCACCATATTTATACGTGGAGCTTAGCTCAGCACAATATTATCCGAAAATGTGAATAAAATTGAATGCTTCAGACAGGTTCTATAGCATTACAACGGCTATAGCTCGGCAATAGAAACTTTCCTCCTTATTTATGCAAGATAGTTTGCTCAACACGATATTAGTCGAAAATGTCAATAAAATTGCTTTTCCAGCCAGATTCTATTGCGCTACAATGGTCGTAGCATGCCAATAGCATCTTTCCTCCGTATTTATGCAAGGAGGTTAGCTCACGGTGATATTAGCCGTAAATGTCAATAAAATTAAATTTTCCTGCCAGATTTTGTAGCATTGCAATGGGACTAGCACGAAAATAGAATCCTTCCTACTTATTTAAGCAAGAAAGTTTCCTCACCACGATATTATACGAAAATGTCAATAAAATTGAATATTGCAGCCAGATTCTATAGCACTGCAACGGGTACAGCGCGCAAATAGAATATTTCCTCCTTATTTATGCAAAAATGTTATCTCACCACGATAGTAGATGAAAATGTCAATAAAATTTTATTTTCTATTCAGATTAGATATCATTGCAATGGCTATAGCACGCCAATAGTGTCTTTCCTCCTTATTTATTTAAGAAAGTTCGCTCAACCCGATTTTACTCAGAACTGTCTATATAAATATATTTTGCAGCCAGACACTATAACATGCCAACGGAATTTTTCCTCCTTATTTGTGCATGATTGTTAGCTCACCACAATATTATCCGTGAATGTCAATAAAATTGATTGTTCCAGACAAGTTCTATAGCATTACAATGGCTATACCACGTCAATAGAGTCTTTCTATCTTATTTTAGGAAGATAGTTAGCTCACCACAATATTAGTCGAAAATGTCAATAAAATTTAATTTTCCAGCCAGATTTTGTAGCATTGCAATGGGACTAGCACGAAAATAGAATCCTTCCTACTTATTTAAGCAAGAAAGTTTCCTCACCACGATATTATACGAAAATGTCAATAAAATTGAATATTGCAGCCAGATTCTATAGCACTGCAACGGGTACAGCGCGCAAATAGAATATTTCCTCCTTATTTATGCAAAAATGTTATCTCACCACGATAGTAGATGAAAATGTCAATAAAATTTTATTTTCTATTCAGATTAGATATCATTGCAATGGCTATAGCACGCCAATAGTGTCTTTCCTCCTTATTTATTTAAGAAAGTTCGCTCAACCCGATTTTACTCAGAACTGTCTATATAAATATATTTTGCAGCCAGACACTATAACATGCCAACGGAATTTTTCCTCCTTATTTGTGCATGATTGTTAGCTCACCACAATATTATCCGTGAATGTCAATAAAATTGATTGTTCCAGACAAGTTCTATAGCATTACAA
>NW_016916088.1:0-3117 GCF_001483705.2 Eufriesea mexicana | reverse complement strand
CCTTATTTATGGAAGATAGATAGCTCACCACAATATTAGTCGAAAATGTTAATAAAATTGAATTTTCCAGGCATATTCTGTAGCAGTGCAACGGGTACAGCGAGTAAATAGGATATTTCCTCCTTATTTATGCAAAAATGTTATCTCACCACGATAGTAGAAGAAAATGTCAATAAAATTGGATATTCCATCAAGATTATATGCCATTGCAATGGCCATAGCACGCTAATACAATCTTTCCTCCTTATTTACGCAAGAAAGTTGGCTCAACACGATATTAGCCCAAACTGTCTATATAAATATATCTTCCAACCAGATACTATAGCACTGCAACGGCTATAGCACGCCAACGGAATTTTTCCTCCTTATTTGTGCAAGAAAGTTAGCACACCACGATATTATCCGAAAATGTCAATAAAATTGATTGTTCCAGACAGGTTCTATAGCATTACAATGGCTATACCACGTCAATAGAGTCTTTCTACCTTATTTTAGGAAGATAGTTAGCTCACCACAATATTAGTCGAAAATGTCAATAAAATTGAATTTTCCATACAGATTCTGTAGCACTGCCACGGGTAGAGCACGCAAATAGTATATTTCTTCTTTATTTATGCAAACAAAGTATCTCACCACGATAGTAGCCGAAAATGTGAGTAAAATTGAATTTCCCATGCAGATTCTATAGCATTGCAATGGCTATTGCACGCCAATAGAATCTTCCGTCCATATCTATGCAACGAAGATAGCGCACCACGATATTGTTCGAAAATGTCAATAAAATAGAATTTTCCAGCCATACTCTATTGCACTGCAATGGCCATATCTCGCCAATAGAGTCTTTCCTCCTTATTTATGCAAGAAAGTTAGCTCATCCCGATATTATTCGAAAATGTTAATAAAATTGTATTTTCCGGCCAGACTCTATTGCACTGCAATGGCCATAGCATGCCAATAGAATATTTCCTCCTTATTTATGCAAGAAAGTTAGCTCACCAAGATATTATTCCAGAATGTCAATAAAATTGAGTTCTCCAGCCAGATTCTATTGCACTGCCATCGCCATAGAACGCCAATAGAATATTTCCAACTTATTTATACGAGGAGCTTAGCTCACCACAATATTATCCGAAAATGTGAATAAAATTGTATGCTTCAGACAGGTTCTATAGCATTACAATGACTATAGCACGTCAATAGAGTCCTTCTACCTTATTTTAGGAAGATAGTTAGCTCATCACAATATTAGTCGAAAATGTCATTAAAATTTAATTTTCCAGCATGATTCTTCAGCATTGCAATGGCTATAGCACGCCAATAGAAACCTTCCTCCATATTTATGCAAAAAAGTTAGTTCGCCCCGATATGTGACGACAATGTCAATAAAATTGAATCTTCCAGCCAGATTCTGTAGCATTGCAACGGCTATAGCACGCCAATAAAATCTTTCCTGCTTATTTATGCAAGAAAGTTAGCTCACCCCGATATTAGTCGAACTTGTCAATATAATTATATTTTCCAGGCAGATTCTGTTGCACTGCAATGTCTATAGCGCGTCAATAGAATCTTTCCTTCTTATTTATGCAAGAAAGTTAGCTCACTACGATATTATTCGAGAATGTCAAGAAAATTGAGTTTTCCGGCCAGATTCTCCTGCACTGTAATGGCCATACCTCGACAATAGAATCTTTCCTGCTTATTTCAGCAACAAAGTTACCTGACCCCGATATTATTCGAAAATGTCAATAAAATTGAATTTTCCAGCCAGATTCTATAGCACTGCAACGGGTATAGCGCGAAAATAGAGTATTTCCTCCTTATTTATGCAAAAATGTTATCTCACCACGATAGTAGAAGGAAAAGTCAATAAAATTGGATTTTCCATCATGGTTATATGGCATTGCAATGGCTATAGCACGCCAATAGAATCCTTCCTCCTTATATATGCAAGAAAGTTAGCTAACCACGATATTAGGAGAAAATGTTAATAAAATTGGATTTTCTATCCAGACTATATATTATTGCAATGGCTATAGCACGCCAATAGAATCTTTCCTCCTTATTTAAGTAAGAAAGTTAGCTAAACCCGATTTTAGTCAGAACTGTCTATATAAATATATTTTGCAGCCAGATACTATTGCACGCCAACGGAATTTTTCCTCCTTCTTTGTGCAAGAAAGTGAGCTCACCACGATATTATTCTAAAATGTCAATAAAATAGAATTTTCCAGCCATACTCTATTGCACTGCAATGGCCATAGCTCGCCAATAGAATCTTTCCTCCTTATTTAAGTAAGAAAGTTAGCTAAACCCGATTTTAGTCAGAACTGTCTATATAAATATATTTTGCAGCCAGATACTATTGCACGCCAACGGAATTTTTCCTCCTTCTTTGTGCCAGAAAGTTAGCTCACCAAGATATTATTCGAGAATGTCAATAAAATTGAGTTTTCCAGCCAGATTCTCCTGCACTGCAATCGCCATACCTCGACAATAGAATCATTCCTACTTATTTCAGCAAGAAAGTTACCTGACCCCGATATTATTCGAAAATGTCAATAAAATTGAATTTTCCAGCCAGATTCTATAGCACTGCATCGGGTATAGCGCGAAAATAGAATATTTCCTCCTTATTTATGCAAAAGTGTTACCTCGCCACGATAGTAGAAGGAAAAGTCAATAAAATTGGATTTTCCAACATGGTTATATGGCATTGCAATGGCTATAGCACGCCAATGGAATTTATCCTCCTTATTTACGCAAGAAAGTTAGCTCACCACGATATTTGAAGAATTTCGAGAATGTCAATAAAATTGAGTTTTCCAGCCAGATTCTCCTGCACTGCAATGGCCATACATCGACAATAGAATCTTTCCTACTTATTTCAGCAAGAAAGTTACCCGACCCCGATATTATTCGAAAATGTCAATGAAATTGTATTTTCCATCCAGATTCTAGAGCACTGCAACGGGTAGAGAACGCAAATAGTATCTTTCCTCCTTA
Organism: Eufriesea mexicana; assembly: GCF_001483705.2. Lineage (NCBI taxonomy): Eukaryota > Metazoa > Arthropoda > Insecta > Hymenoptera > Apidae > Eufriesea > Eufriesea mexicana. The sequence goes on along the minus strand of NW_016916088.1, from coordinate 114 downwards.
TTTATGCAAAAAAGGTATCTCACCACGATACTAGACGAAAATGTGAGTAAAATTGAATTTTCCATGCAGGTTCTGTAGCATTGCGATGGCTATCGCAGGACAATAGAATCTTAC
>NW_016916087.1:0-473 GCF_001483705.2 Eufriesea mexicana | reverse complement strand
GACATTTTCGTCTACTATCGAGGTGAGCTACCTTTTTTGCATAAATAAGGCGGAGAGATTCAATTGTCGTGCTATAGGCTTTGCAGTGCAATAGAATCTGGCTGGAAGGCTCAATATTATTGATAGTTTCGACTAATATCGTGGTGAGCGTCCTTTCTTGCATAAGTAAGGAGGAAATATTCTATTGGCGTGCTATAGCCTTTGCAATGCTATAGAATCTGGCTGGAAGGTTCAATTTTATTGAGAGTTTCGACTAATAACGTGGTGAGCTGCCTTTCTTGCATAAATAAGCAGGAAAGTTTCTCTTGGCGTGCTATAGCCATTGCAATGATATAGAATGGGCCTGGCAGATTCAATTTTATTGACATTTTCGACTAATATGGTGGTGAGCTAACTTTCTTGCATAAACTAGGAGGAAAGTTCTGTTGGCATGTTATAGGTATTGCAATGCTATAGAACCTTCCTGGAAAATT
>NW_016916086.1:0-625 GCF_001483705.2 Eufriesea mexicana | reverse complement strand
GTTTGGAGGTCTTGTAATAAGAAATAACAATTATTATAGAAGGAATAAGCAAGAAAAAGTGTATGGTTACAATAAATAAATATTAACGAGTCCTCCTAAGTTACTGCTTATACTATCAGTAATAATAGTAAGCATGTCATTTTCAAGTCATGATCTATTTTACTCCTTATTTCAATTTTATGTATGTAACCATGAATTGTAGAAAGATGGTTGAAAGGAAAATTGAACTACTTTAATGTATGATGTATGCGTTTCCCCCGAATTAATTATACCATCGGAAATTTAATTACTTTTTCTTCTGATTAATATAATTCTGACGCATCATGCATGCAATTAACAGAAGTTCCAGGGAAGTATATTTAAAATAACATGATATAGAGCGCAGACTAGAAGTTTATATTTGAAAGATTAAGGTGGGGTCAATCATTCCATCTGAAATACGGATTTAATATAAAGGCTTCTAGTTCACCACGCCAGTATATACCAGTGCCAATATTAATTACTAGAGTATCCAATTCGGTTATATTCAAGCAAATGGTTCAAAGCAAAACATAATCAACTAGTGAGTAGAGGAATAAAGCTTCACCTGTTCATTTTGGTGCAGCTTTCATTTTTCACTATCTTC
>NW_016916085.1:0-960 GCF_001483705.2 Eufriesea mexicana | reverse complement strand
AGAATTGAATTTTCCAGCCAGATTCTATAGCATTGCAATTGCAATAGCACGCCAATAGTATTCATCATCCATGTTTATGCAAGAAAGTTAGCTCACCACAATATTAGTCGAAAATGTGAGTAAAATTGAATTTCCCGTGCAGATTCTACAGCATTGCAATGGCTATTGCTCAATGGCTATTGCACGCAAATAGAATCTTTCCTCCTTATTTAAGTAAGAAAGTTAGCCCAACCCGATTTTAGTCAGAACAGTCTATATAAATATATTTTGCAGCCAGATATTATTGCACGCCAACGGAATTTTTCCTCCTTATTTGTGCAAGAAAGTTAGCTCACCACGATATTATCCGAAAATATCAATAAAATTGATTGTTCCAGACAGGTTCTATAGCATTACAAAGGCTATAGCACGTCAATACTGTCCTTCTACCTTATTTATGGAAGATAGATAGCTCACCACAATATTAGTCGCAAATGTTAATATAATTGAGTTTTCCAGCCAGATTCTATTGCACTGCAATGGCCACGGCACGCCAATACAATATTTCCTTCTTATTTATGCAAGGAGCTTAGCTCACCACAATAATATGCGAAAATGACAATAAAAATGGATGTTCCAGACAGGTTCTATAGCATTACAATGGCTTTTGCACGTCAATAGAATCTTTCCTCCATATTTTTGCAAGAAAGGTAGCTCACCACGATATTAGACGATAATGTCAATAAAATTTAATTTTCTAGCAAGATTGTATAGCATTGCAATTGCTATAGCACGCCAATATGATCTATCCTCCGCATTTGTGCAAGAATGTTAGCTCACCACGATATTATCCGGGAATGTCAATAAAATTGATTGTTCCAGACAAGATCTATAGCATTACAAACGCTATAGCACGTCAATAGTATCCATCTACATTATTTATGGAAGATAGATAGCTCACCACAATATTAGTCGAAAATG
>NW_016916084.1:0-247 GCF_001483705.2 Eufriesea mexicana | reverse complement strand
TTGCCATTGGATTGAAGGCGTTAGGCGATCTATCCACCAAGCTATAACCGGTTATAGATATCGTATAGACCTATTCTGTGGCAAGCAGGTGGCTGTACTTGCCATTGGATTGAAGGCGTTAAGCGATCTATTCACCATGCTATAACAGGTAATAGATTTCGAATAGACATATTCTCTGGCATGAAGATGGCCTTACTTGCCATTGGATTGAAGGCGTTAGGCGGTCTAATCGCCAAGCTGTGACAGC
>NW_016916083.1:9719-19534 GCF_001483705.2 Eufriesea mexicana | reverse complement strand
AGCAGTAGTTGTCGCGGTGCGTTCGGTTGTGCCATGTTACGTTTCGTTGTGTTAAGATTGGATGTATAAGGATAGGAATGCTTTGACTTCTATGCTATAAACTGCTATTCAGTGTACTTCTGCGCTCTACTGTTCTCTAGTATGCTCTGCTTCGCTCTGTGAAGGCTAGTAATAGTAGTCTCGGCACGTTAGCTTGTGCTATAATGCGTTCGGTTATGTTATGTTTGACGAGGTTGGGATACGGTTGTATAGAATTTTGTGCTGTACACAGCTTTCCGCGGACTTCTACTATCTACTGTGTTCCTGTCTTTCCTGCTTGTCTCTGCGTGGGGGCAGCATTAGTGGCATCGTTAGTCTGGGGCATGTCTCGTATCGTTAAGTTGGATTTCGTTAAGCTCCGCCAGGTTATCTCCGACTTTCATGCTATACACAGCAGTTCGGATGATTTCTGCGCTCGACTCTGCTCTACTCTATTCTGCTTGGCTCTGGGGAGGCCAGCAGTAGTGGTCACGGCACGTTAGGTTGAGCTATGTTACGGATCTTTGGACCATGCTAGGATGGTTTTGTCAGGATTTCTTTGACCTGTGTAGTATACACACCTATTCGGTGCATTTTCGCGCTGTACATTGCTCTACTATACTCCGCTCGACTCTGGTGAGGCGAGAAGTAGTTGCGGTTGCTAGTTAGTTTGAGCTATGTTATGACCATTTTGGTTTGGTTTGGCAATGTTTGGCTAGGATAGCTCTGACATTCGTGCCATATAGTTTTATTTGGATGATTTCTGTGTTCTACTCAACTCTACAACATTCTGCTTGACTCCGGGAAGGCCACGAGCAGTGTTCACGGCAGGTTACGTTGACCCATGCTGCATTTGACAGGGTAAGGTTAGGTAAGGTTAGGTTAGGATATCTACGGCTTTTGTGTTATTCACTGCAATGCCGTTATTTCCTGCATGGGAAGGCCACGAGCAGTGTTCACGGCAGGTTACGTTGATCCATGCTGCATTTGACAGGGTAAGGTTAGGTAAGGTTAGGTTAGGATATCTACGGCTTTTGTGTTATTCACTGCAATGCCGTTATTTCCTGCACTCTACTGTGCTAAAGTACATTCCGCTTGTCTCTGTGGAGGTAAGAATTTGTGGTCTCGTCGAGTTTGTAATATTTATGTTACGTTCGTATATGTTACGTTTGGCAAGCTTAGGATTGGTTACTCTAACTTTTACTACATACACTGCTATTTGTCGGATTTATGCGCTCTAATGTGCTCTTATATGCTTTGCTTGGCAACACGGATGCCATTAATAGAGGTCGCGGCATGTTATATTGAGCTATTCTACGTTTGGTTAGTCTAGGTTTACGGTAGCCATGACTACTGTGCTATACAATGCTATTCGTTAGATTTCTGCTTCCTACTGTACTCTAATATGTTCTACTTCGATCTGGAGATCGCAGCAATTGTTGTCTCATGACGCTATATTGAGTTACACTACGTTTGGGTTGGTTAGGTTCGGTCAGGTTAGATTAGGGTATCTTTCACTTTTGTGCTTTGAACTGCAATTCTGTGCATTTCTGCGCTCTATTGCGCTCTACTGCGCTCTAATATATGCTGCTTAGTCTTGGGAATGGCATCAAGGTTGGTCTCGGCAACTCAGGTTGCGTTAGGTCACGTTTGGTTAGTTTGGGTTAGGTTAAGTACGGTAAGGATAGCCTTGACTCTCGTGCTATGAACTAACGCTCGTTGGATATCTGCGCTCGACTGTGCTCTACTATATCCTGCTTGCTTCCGGGTATGCCAGAACAGCAGTTGCGGGTGGTTGTGATTAGCTCTGCTACGTTTGATTAGGTTAGGTCAGGCCAGGTAATGCTAGGATATCTTCCGCTTCTGCGCTATACACTGATATTTGGTGGTTTTATGCGCTCTACGTTACTCAACTATAATCTGCCCGACTTAGGGGCGGCCGGCAATAATTGGGCGGCAAGCTCTGTTGAGTAACGCTGCGTTTGGCTGTGTTAGGTTAGGTCAGATTAGGTCCGGATGTCTTCGACTTTAATGCTATTCACAGCAATGCGGTGGACTTCTGCGCTCTGCAGTGCTCTAGTATACTCTGCTTGTCTCTAGCGTGGCCAGAAATAGTGATCTCGGCGCATTAAGCTGTGTTACGCCGCATTTGGTTAGGTAGGTGAGGTTAGGATACGATACTTCAGACTTCTGTGCTACACACTGCTATCCTCCGATTTCTGCGTTCTACTGCATTCTAATATTCTCTGCTTGGCTCCGCTGTGGCCAGTAATAGTTATCTCGGCTCGTTAGATTGAGATAGCTGCGCTTCGTTGGTGTAGATGTGGAATTTTTGGTTAGGATTTCTTTGACTTTCGTGCTGTACACAGTTATTCGGTGGATTTCCGTGTTCGACAGTGCTCTACCATAATCTGCTTTGCTCGGGGATGCCTACAGCAGTGTTCGCGGCACGTTATGCTGAGACACGCTACGTCTGTTTTGATTAGGCACGATCAAATTTGGTTAGGGTAACTTCGACGTTTCCGATGAACACCGCTATTCGGTGGATTTCTGCACTCTACACTGCTCAACAATAATATGGTCGACTATGGGGAAGCGAGCAATAGTGGTAGGAGCAGGCTAGGTTGAGTTATGTTACGTTTGGTTAGGTCAGGCTATGGCAATTTCGGTATGGATATCACTGTCTCTCGTGCTATACACAATTATTCGGTGGATATCTGTAATCCACTGTGCTCTACTACAATCTGCTAGACTATCGGGATGCCAGGAGCAGTGGTCGCGGCACGTTATGATGAGATACGCTACGTTCGGTTAGGTTAGTTTTGGCCAGGTTATGTCAGTGCATGTCTGCCTTTTCCGCTATACACAACAATGCGGTGGATTTCTGCGCCCTAGTGTGCCCTGTTATATTCTGCTTGGCTCTGTGGACGCCATCATTATTTTTCTCGGCAGGATAGGTTGAGCCATGCTACGTTTGCTTATGACACGTTTGGCCAGGTTAGGAAAGAATAGATTAAACTTTTGTGCCATGCACTGCTATTCGGTGGATTCTTGACCTCTACGGTGCTCTAATGTGTCCTACTTGGCTCTGGGGTGGCCAGTAATGGTGGTCTCGGCACGACAGAACGAGATGTGTTTCGTCTCGTCAGGTTAGGATGTGATGGAATGGGTTGGATTTCTTTGACGTTTGGGCTGTACATTGTGATTCTGTCGATTTATGCGCTCCACTGTCCTCTAGAATGATCCTCTCGTCTCTGTGGAGACGAGCAATAGTGGACGTGGCACGTTAGCTTGGGCTATGTTATGAATGGTTAGGTTATGTTTGGCAATGCTTGGCTAGGATGGCTCCGACTTTCTTGCTATAAAGTGTTATTCGGTGGATTTCTGTGATCTACTGAGCTCCACAATATTCTGCTTGGCTCTGTGGTGGACAGGAGCAGTGCTCGCGGCACGATACGTTGAGCAATGCTAAGTTTGATAATGTTAGGTTATGCCTGGTTATTTTAGGATATCTACGGCCTTTGTGATATTCACTGCAATGCCGTGGATTCATGTGCTCTACTGTGCTATAGCACATTCTGCTTGTCTTTGTGGAGGCCAGAAGTAGTGGTCTCGTTGTGTCCGGCTTATTTAGGTTACATTTGTATACGTTACGATTGGCTAGCTTAGGATAGGTTACTTTGACTTCTGTGCTATACACTGCTTTTTACTCCGGGGATACGAGCAATAACGTTTCCGGCACGTCGGGTTGAGTTAGGTTACGCTTTGTTAGGATAGTTTTGCCTTTCGTGCTCTACACAGATAATCGGTGGATTCCTATGATCCAGTGATCTCTGCTATTTTCTGCTCGACTATGAGGACGCCACGAGCAGTGTTCGCGGCACCTTATGTGCAGTTATGCTACGCTCGGTTGTGTTAAGTTCGGTCAGGTTACGATAGGATATCTACGGCTTCTGTTGTGTTCACTGCAACACGGTGAATTTCTGCGCTCTGCTGTGCTCTAGTATATTCTGCTTGGCTCTGTGGAGGCGAGAAGCAGTAGTCTCGGCACATCAGGTTGAGTTATGCATCGTTCGGTTATGTTATGTTTGGTGAGGTGAGGATGGGATATTTTAGGCTTCAGTGCTACAAACTGCTATAATCCGATTTCTGCGCTCTACTGCGTTCTAATATTTTCTGCCTGGCTCTGTGGTGGCCAGTAATAGTGGTCTCTGCACGATAGTTTGCGGTATGCTACGTTTCGTTACGTAGAAGGCCTGGTAAGGATTTCTCTGACTTTTGTGCTCCACACTGCTATTCGGCGGATCTCTGTGATCTACTGTGCTTTACTATATTCTGCTCGGCTCTGGGGTACCAGCAGCAGAGCTCGCGGCATGTCATGTTGAGTCATGCTACGTATGGTTGTGTTAGGTTAGGCCAGGTTATGTTTGGATAGCTCTGACTCTTGTGCTGTCCACTGCTATTTGGTGGATTTCTGCTCTCGACATTGCTCTACTATACTCTGCTGGACTCTGAGTTGGTGAGCAATAGTGGCCGTGGTACGTTAGTATGGGTTATCTTATGATAGGTCAGGTTAGGTTAGGGCATGTTAGGTTAGTGTATGTCCGACTATTGTGCTATTCACTGCATTGCGGTGGATATCTGCGCGCTAGTGTGGTCTAGTGCATTCTGCTTGTCTCTTTGGAGGCCAGGTATAGTGGTCGAGGGCGTTGCGTTGAATTATGTTACGTTTGGTTATGTTACGATTGGTTATGTTGGTATACGACTGCTTCGTCTTTGTGCCATACACAGCAATACGGCGGGTATCTGAGCTCTGGTGTGCTCCGGTGTATTCTGCTTGGCTCTGGAGAGGCCGGCAGTTGTGGTCTCGGAGCGTTAGGTTGTGTTAGGCTAAGGTTGGTTGTGTTACGTTTGGTGAGGTTGGGTTAGGACATCTCAGAGTTATGCGCTACACACAGCTATCCGTGGATATCTGCGCTCTACTGTGCCCTACTATATTCTGATTCGTCCTGGGGATGCCAGCAGTAGCTGTCTCGGCATGTTAGGTTGAGTTATGTTAAGCATGGTTTGGTTAGGCTGGGACGGGTCAGGTCAGCATATCTTTGACTCTTGTGCTATTCACTGCAATGTGATGGATTTCTGCGCACCACTGTGCACTAGTACACTCTGCATGGCCCTGTGGAAGCCGGCAATAGTGGCCGCGTCACGTTAGGTTTACTTAGGTAATGTTAGGATGTGTTACGTTCGCCTGGGTTAGGACAGGCTATTTCGACTTTTGTGCTATGAACTGCAGTTCGGTGGATATCTGCGTTCAACGGCGCCCAAGTACGTTCTGTTTGGCGCTCTGCTGGACAGCAATGATGGTCTCCACACGTTAGGGCGTGTTATGCTACGTTTGGTTATGTTACGTTTGGTGAGGTTAGGATGGAATAGCATGGACTTTTGCGCCATTCACTGCTATCCGGGCACTTCTGCGCTCCACGGTGTAGTGATATTTTCCGCTTGGCAATAGGAGGCCAGCAATCGTCGCCTTGGCGATTTAGGTTGGATTACACACCGTTTGTGTTGGCTATGTTAGGCGAGATTAGGCTAGGGTATCTTCCACTTCTGTGCTTTGCACTGCAATGTTGTTGACTTCTGCGCTCTACTCTGCTATAGTATATTCAGCTTTTTTCTGGGGAGGCCAGAAAAAGAGTCCGCAGTGCTTTATTTTGCGATAGGTTGCGTCCGGTTGTGATACGGTTCGTTAGACTAGGATAGGCTTGGCCTCGACTTTGTGCCATACAGTGCAATGCGGCGGATTACTGCAATCTGCTCTGCTTTAGTATACTCTGCTTGGCTCTGGCGAGGCCAGGAATATTTTTCTCGTCACGCTATGTTGAGTTACACTACGTTCGGGTAGGTTAGATTAGGTCAGGTTAGGTTAGGGTATCTTCTACCATCCTGATTGCACTGCAATGCGGTCGGTTTCTGCAGTCTACGGTCCACTAGTATGTGCTGCTTTGCGCTGGGGAGGCAGTCAATAGCGGTCTTGGCACACTAGGGTCCTTTATGGTACGTACTGTTATGGTACGTTTGGTGAGGTCAGGATAGGATAGCTTAGACTTTTGTGCTATACACCGCTCTCCGCGGGTATCAGCGATCTAGTGTGATATAATTCCTGCTTGGCTCTGGGGAGACCAGCAATTGTGGTCTTCGCACGCTAGTTTGAGTTATGTTACGTTCGGTCCTGATCGGCTAGTTTGAGTTAGGTCAAGTTATCGTTGAACCTCGTGCTATATACTGCTACTCGGAGATTTTCCGCGCTCCACTCTGCTCCACTGTATTCTGCTTGACCATGGGTAGGCCAGGAATAGTGTCCTCGACACGACAGTATGAGTTAGGTTACGTTCGATTATGCTACGTTTGGCTAGGTTTGGATACAATAGCCTCGACTTTTCTGCTATACACTGCTATTCGGTGGATTTCTGCTTCCTACTGCGCCCTAATATATTCCGCTTGGCTCTGCAGCATCCGGCAACATTCGCCCCAACCCGCTATGTTGAGTTACACTGATTTTCGACAGGGAGGTTAAGTAAGGCTAGGTTGCGGTATCTTCCACTTTTGTGCTTTGCACCGCAATGCGGTCGATTTCTGCGCTCTACTGTGCTCTAGTGTATTCTACTTGTCTCTGGGGAGGTCAGCAGATTTGGTCTCGGCACGTTAGCCTGAGTTATGCAGCGTTTGGTTAGATTAGGTTTGTTTGGGTTAGGTTTGGATTGCTTCGACTTTCGTGGTGAAGACTGTTGTTTGGTTGACATCTGCGCCTTACTTTGCACTGATATGTTCTGCTTGGCTCTGAGGAGGGCAGCAATAGAGGTCTCGGCACGTTGGGAAGTGATAGGCTGCCTTCGGTTACGTAGTGTTTGGAGAGGTTGGGACAGGATTGCTTTGGCTTTTGTGCTGTAAGCTGCTGTACGGTGGATTTCTGCGCTCTACTCTGCACTAGTACGTTCTGCTTGTCTCTAGGGAGGCCAGAAGTAGTGGCCTTGGCGCGTTAGGTGAGTTAAGTTGCGTTCGGGTAGTTTATGTAAGCAGGGGTGTGGTATGGACAGCTTCGATATTTCTGCAATACACTGCGTTTCTGAGGATTTCTGCGTCCTACTCTCATATAATACTTCCCGCATGGCCCTGGGGAGGCCAACAATAGTGGTTCCGGCACGTTAGGTTGTGTTACATTACGTTTGGTTTGGTTAGGACTGGATAGCTTTGACCTTTGTGCTATACCTTGGTTTTCGGTGGATATCCGCGCCCTTCGTTACTCAACTATACTTCTTTTGACTCCGGAGAGACCATCAAAGGTTGGCCGTGGCCCGCTAGGTTGAGTTACGCTACAATTGGTTACGTTATGTTAGCTTTGATTAGGTTTGAATAGATTCCACTTTCGTGGCATACACTGATATTTGGAGTGCTTCTACGATCTACCGTGCTCTAGCATATTCTGCGTTGCTCTGGGGATGCAAGTAATAATGGTCTCGGCACGTTATGTTCAGATAGGGTACTTTTGCCTAGATTACGTTCGCCTTTGTTAGGTAAGAATAGTTTTGACTTTTCTGCTATACACTGCGATTCTGTGTATTTCTGCGCTGAAGTCCCCTCTATTATGCTGTACTTGGCTCTGTGGTGGCCAGCAACGCTGGCCGCTGCACATTAGGTTGAGTTAGATCACGTTTGGTTACGATAGGTTTGTTCTGGTTAGGACGGGATGGCTTCGACTTCTGTGCTGTTCACTGCCTTTCAGAGGATATCCGCGCTGGTCATTGCTCTACTATACTCCGTTCAACTCTGGGAGGGCCATCAATGGTCGGTCGTGGCACAATATGTTGAAGTATGTTTGGTAGGTCAGGTTAGGTTGGGTTTGGATAGTGTGGCTTTGACTTCTGTGCTGTACACTGCTGTTCTTTGAGTTTCTGCGCTCTACTGTGCTCTAATGTGTTCTGCTTGGCCCTGGGATGCCAGCAGTAGTATTCTCGCCACGTTAGTTTCAACCAGGCTGCATTCTGTTAGGTTACGTTTGGCTAAGTTATGAAAGGGTATCTTTGACTTTTGTGCTATACACTGCTATTCGGTGGATTTCTCCGCTCCACTGTGCTCTAATATGCTCTTCTCGGCTTTGGGGAGGACAGCAGCATTGGTCTCGGAATGTTACTTGGAGTTAGGTTAATTTCGGTTATGTTACGATTGGATAGGTTAGGAAGGCATAGCTTTAACTTTTGTGCTAAACACCCTTATTCGGTGGACTTCTGCGCTCTAATGTGCACGAGTATGCTCTGCTTGTCTCTAGGGAGGCCAGCAATAATGTTCGTGGCACGAATGGTTCAGTCACCTTACGTTTGCTTTGGTTAGGTTAGGATAGGTTTGGTGAGAATGGCTTTGCCTTTTGTGCTGTATACTGCTATAGGCTGGATTCCTGCATTCTACTGAACACTAGCATAATCTGCATGGATATGCGGAGGCTAGCCGTAGTGGTCTCGGCGCATTAGGCTAAGTGATTTTGCGTTCAGTTATGCTACGTTTTGTTAGGTTAGGATAGGATAGCGTTGACTATTGTGATATGCTCCGCTATTCTGTGGATTTCTAAGCACTACATTGCTCTACTATACTCTGTTAGGCTATGTGTATGCCAGAAGTAGTAGTGTCGGCACGTTTGTTTGTGCTAATGTACGTTTGGTTAAGATATATTACTTTGGGTTGGGTATGAATAGCTTTGGCTTTCGCGGTTTGAACTGCTTCTCGGTGGATTTCTGCGCTCTACCATGCCATAGCATGTTCTGCTTGGCTCTGGGGAGACCAGAAATAGTGGTATCGCCACGATAGTTTGATATGGGTAACGTTTGGCTATGTTACATTCGGCTTGGTTACGGTAGGATTGCTTTGACTTTCGAGCTACACACTGACATTCGGAGGACTTCTGCGCTCTACTGTGACCTTATATGCCCTGATTTGCTCCGAGAAAGCCAGAAACAGATTCCGCGGCACGTTAGTTTGAGTTAGTTCACGCTTGGTTATGTTATGCTTGTGTGGGTCGGGTATGGGTAGCTTTGACTTTCCTGCTATAACCTGCGATCCTATGGATTTCGGAGGTCTCGCCTCCTCTGGTATGATCTGCATGGCGATGAAGAAGCATGGAATAGTGAACCCGGCTCGTTTGGTTTAGTTAGTCTACGTTTGGTTAGGTTAGGTTAGGATATGTTGCGTTACGATTTCCCTGGCTTTTGTGCTATGCGCTGACATTTGATGGCTTTCTGCGCCCTACTGTGCTCAAGTACATTCCGCTTGTGTCTAGGGACGCCAGCATCTGTGGCCTCAGCACGTTAGGTTACGCTACGTTACACTACGTTTGGATAGGTTAGGACAGGATAGAGTAGCCTTTTGCTCTATCGACAGCTATTCGGTGGATTTCTACGCTCTACGTTCCTCTACTAATCTCCGCTCGACTCCCTGGAGGCCAGAAATAGTGGTCACGGCACGTTACGTTAAATCAGGCTACGTTCAGTTAGGTTAGGTGAGGGGAGGTTAGGTAAGGATTTCTTTGACTTTTGCGCTACACACACCAATGCGCTCGATTTATACACTCTACAGTGCTGTAGTATTCACTGCGTGCCTCTGGCGAGGCCAAGAATGGCGGTCTCGACACGTTAGGTTGTGTTATTCTTCGTTCGGTTTGGTTATGCTAGATTGGGTTAGGTTTGGTTACCACTGTCTCTCGTGTTATACAGAGTAATTTGGTGGAATTCTGAGCTCCACCGTCGTCTACT
>NW_016916083.1:3065-9369 GCF_001483705.2 Eufriesea mexicana | reverse complement strand
GACTTTCGTGGTACACACTGACATTCGGTGAACTCCTACGTCCTACTGTGCTCTACTATGTTCTGCTTGGCCGAGGGAAATCCAGCAATGGCTGTAGCTTCACGATATGTTGAGTTAGATTATGTTTGGTTATGTCCCGTTGGTTTGGGTTACGCATGGGTAGCATAGACTTTTCCGATATGCACTGCTATTCTTTGGTTGTGTGCGTTCTGCTACTCAGTGATATGTACTGCTTGGCTCCGGGGATGCCAGCAATCGCTGCCGCGGCATGCTAGGTTGCGTTATGTTACGTTTGGCTATATCACGACTTGCTATGTTAGGAGGTTATGGCTTCGACTTTTGCGCTGTACACTTCAATTGGGTTGGTTTCTGCGCTCTACTGTGCTCTAGTCTGATCTACTTACCTCTGGGGAGGGCAGCAATAGCGGTCTCGTCACGATGGGTTGAGCTATATTACGTTTTGTTAGTTTAGGTTAGTATAAGTTTGGTTAGGGTTGCTTCTACTTCTATGCTGTACACGGCTTTTCGGTGGATTTCTGCGCTCTACATTGCTCTAGTATACTCGCCCTGCCTCTGGGGCGGCCAGCAATACAAGTCTCGGCACTTTATGCTGAGCCAGGCTTCGCTCGGTTGGGTTAGGTTAGGACATATTGGATTTGGGTATCTTCCACTTTTGTGTTATCCACTGCAATGCGGTGTGTTACTGCGCTCCTCTGTACTCCAGTACATTCTGCGTGAATATAGGGAGGCTGGAAATACGTTTGGTTAGGTTAGGGTATGATAGCTTTGACCCTTATGCTACACAACATAACTCGGTGGACTTATGCGCTCTTCATTGCCCTAATATGATCTGCTTTGCACTGGGGAGGGCAGCAAATGTGGTCTCGGCAAGTAAGGATGAGTTAGGTTACGTTTGGCTACATTACGTTTGATCCGGTTTGAAAAGAGAAGCTTTGACCTTTGTGCTATACACAGCTATGCGGACGACTTCTGCGCTCTACGTTGCACTAGTATATTCCGCTTCGCTATGGGGAGGCCAGCAGTAGTGATGTCGACACGTTGGTATGAGTTAGGTTGAGTTTGGTTATGTTGCGTTTGGTGCGGTTGGGATATGATACCCTAGACTTTTGCACTATACACCTCTCTTCGGTGTTCTTCTGCGCTCTACACAGGTCGACCATGCTCTGGTCGACACTTGGGAGGCCAGCAATAGAGGTCGCAGCACGTTAGGTCGTGCTCGGGCACGTTCGGTTGGGTTAGGTTACGCTGCGTTAAGTAAGGATAGCTTTGTCTTTCGTGTTATAAACTGTTATTAGACGGAATTCTGCGCTCTACTGTTCTCTCGTATACTATCCTCGCGTCTGGGGAGCGCAGCAATAGTTATGTTACGATTTGTTAGGCTAGGAAACGAAGGCTTCAACTTATGCGCTCTACACTGCCGTTCGGTGTATTTCTGCGCTCTACTGTGATATAATATGTTCTGCTTTGCTCTGGGGAGCTCTGTAATGTTGGTTTTGTCTCGTTAGGTTGAGTGCGCTACGTTTGGAAAGGTTATAATAGTTTCAGCTAGCACTGGATATCTTTGGCTTTCGTGATGTAAACTGTTGTTCGGTGTATTTCTGCGCTCCACCGTGCTCTAGTATGTCCTGTTTGTCGCTGGCGAGGGCGCCAATAGTGGCCTGTATGCCTAACGTTTGTTAATTTACGCCTGGTTACGTTATGTTTGGTTAGGTTATGAAAGGATAGCCTTGGCGTTAATGCTGTGCATAACCATTCGGAGGATTTCTGCGCTCTACTGTAATCTAATATCCTCTGCCTTGTTCTGTGGTGGCCAGTAATTACTTCCGCGTCGCGTTAGGTTGGGTTATGTTATGTTTGGCTATGATTCGTTTGGCTACGTTTGGGTAGGATATCTTTGAGTTTTGTGCTATGAACTTCGCTTCGCTGGATTTCTGCGCTCTACAGTGATCTGATATTCCCTGCTATGCTATGGGCGTTCGAGAAATAGTGGCCGCGGCCCGTTAGGTTTTGTTATGTTACGTTTGGTTAGGCCAGGTTTGTTTGCGTTAGGTTGGGATATCTTTGACTTTCCTGCCATACACTGCTGTTCTGCGGTCCACCGCGCTCTACACTCCTCTAATCTGTCCTGCATGGAAATGGGGAGGCCAGCAATAGTGAGCTAGGCACGCTGGGTTGGGATTGGTTCCGCTCGGCTATGTTAGGTTATGACGGGTTAGGTTAGGATACCTTATACTTTTCTGCTTTACACTTCAACGCGGCGGATGTGTGCGCTCTACTGTGCTCTAGTATGTTCTGTTTCGTTCTGCTCAAGTCAGCAATTGTGGTCTAGGCACGACGGTTTGAGTTAGGTTATGTCTTGTTCCTACTGTTTCGTTTGGTTGGGATAGAATAGCTTTGACTTTTGGGTTATACACTGCAGTTCGGTGGATTCCTGCACTCTACGTTGCACTACTATGCGCTGCTCGACTCTGGTGAGGCCAGCAGTAGTTGTCGCCGCACGTTAGGTTGAGTTATATTACGTTTGGTTATGTAAGGTTTCGTTGTGTTAGGTTACTGCAGCTTTGACATCTGTGCTACACACTGCTATTCTATGGACTTCTCCGCTCTTCAATGCATTACCATACATAGCTTGCCTCTGCGGACGCCAGGAATAATGCCCTGTGCACGTAAGATTTCGTTATGTTACGTTTGGCTATGTTAGACATGGCTTGGTTTTGTTAAAGCAGCTTTGACCATTGTGCCACACACTGCTGTCCTACCGATTTCTGCGTTCTACATTGCACGGCTATGCTCTGCATAGCTCTCGTGAGTTCAGAGATGGCGGTCGTGGAACGTAAGTTTGTGTTACTTTACGTCTGCTTCTGTTACGTTTGGTTAGGTTGCGATAGGATTTCCATGACTTTTGTTCTACACACTGCAAGTCGATGGATTCCTGCTCTCCACCCTGCCCTAGTGTTCTCCGCTATGGCCTGGGTAGGTCAGTAATTGTGGTCTCGGTGGATTAGGCTGGATGAGGCTGCGTACGTTTCTGCTGTTTTGGTTATGATAGGATAGGGTAGCTTAAACATTCGTGCTATGCACTGCTATACCGCTGATTTCTGCATTCTGCACTGCAGCTACTAGCCTCTGCTTGTCCCTGGGGACGCCAGCAATAGCGTTCGTGGCACGTTCGGTTGAGTTAGGTTACGTGCGGTTAGGTTATGTTCGGTTAGGAATGGTTAGGGTAGCTTCGACTTTCGTGCTATACACTGCTATTCGGTGGATTTCTCCGCTCTACTGCTCACTAATAAGGTCTGCATGCCATTGTGGAGGTCAGCAATTGTGAGCACGGAACGTTACGTTAGTTTATGCTGCGTTTGGATATATTTCGTTTGGATATGTTAGGATAGGGTAGCTTCTGCCTTTGTGCTATACACTGCTATTCACTTGATTTGTACGCCCTACGTTGCTCTACTATACTCTCCTCGACTCTGGAGTGGCCAATAATAGTGGTCTCGGCCCGTTATTCTTAGCAGGCTGCGTTTAGCTACACTACGTTGGATAGGGTTAGGCACGGGTTGCTTTGACTTTCGCGGCATAGACTGCTTTTCGGAGGATTTCTGCACTCCGCAGTGCTCTAGTACATCCATCTTGTCTATGGGAATGCCAGCAGTATTGGTCTCCGCACGTTAGGCCGAGTTATGTTGCGTTCCGTTATTTTACGTTTGGATAGGTTGGAAGAGGGTGCTTTGACTTTTGTTCTAAATACTGCAATACGGTGGAATCCTCCGCCCTACATTGCTCTACTATACTCTCCTCGGACATCAGGAGGCCAGCAGTAGTGGTCGCCGCACGTTGTGTTGAGTTAGACTACGTTTGGCTAGGTTAGGTTACGTTGTGCTACGTTGGGGCAGCTTTGACTTCTGTGCTACACACTGCTATAACATGGACTTCTGCGTTCCTTTTCGCGCTATCACACTCTACTATTCTCTGAGGACGCCAGGAATAGTGCTCTCGGCACGTCAGGTTGAGGTATGTTACGTTTTGTTATGCCAGGTTTGGCATGGCTTGGATACGATGGCTTTGACTTTTGATCTCTACATTGCTATTCGGACTATTTCATCGTTCTACATTGCTCTGCTATACTCTGCTCAGCCCTAGCGAGGCCAGTAACATCTTTCGTGGCACGACAGCTTGCGTTACGATGCGTATGCTTATGTTACGTTTGGTTAAGTTAGGGTGGAGTAGCTTCGACTCTTGTGCTGAAACTGCTTTTCTGTGCATTTGTGCACGCTACATTGCTCTACAATACTCTGTTCGACTCTGGGGAGGACAGTAATAGTTGTCTCGACGCGACAGTTTATGTAAGCCTACGTTCGGTGAGGGCATGTTTGCTTTGGTTTGGGTATGATAGCTTCGACTTTCGTGGTGAAAACTGTTTTTCGGTGGGTTTGTGCGCCCTACTGTGCTCTAGCATGTTCTGTTTTGCTCTTCGGATGCCAGCAATGGTGGTTTCGTCACGTTATTATGGGGTAGATAACGCTTGGCTATATTACGTTTGGTCAGGTTAGGAGAGGATAGCTTTAACTTTTGTGCTATACACGGATATTCAGTGGCTTCCTGCGCTCTGCACAGCTCTACTATACCCTGCCAAACCCTGGTGAGGCCAGAAATAGTGGTAGCGGCACGTAACGTTGTGTTTGGCTACGCTAGGTTAGGTTACGTTAGTTTGGGCTGGTTTCGGATATCTTTGACTTTTCTGCTGTACACTGCTATTCTATGGATTTCTGCGCCCTACTCTCCTCTAACATGTCCTGCATGACTCTGGGAGGCCAGCAATATTGCTCTCGGCACGTTACGTTGAGTTGGGTTACGTTCGGTTGTGTTACGTTTGGTTAGGTTAGCATAGGATGACATGGCCTTTTGTGCTATACACTGCGATTCGGATTATTTCTGCAGTCTTTATTGCTCGAATTCAATCTTCTTCCCTCTATAGGTGCCTGCAATCGCGGTCGTGGCACGATAGGCTGATTTATGTTACGTTCGATGGGTTAGTGAAGGACAAGTTATGTTAGGATATCTTTGACCTTAGTGCTATACACTGATATTCTGTGGCTTTCTGCGCTCTACTGAGCTCCAATATACTCTGCTTGACTCTGTTCAGGCCAGCAAAAGCAGTCTCGGCGCGTTAAGTTAAGTTAGGTTGCGTTTGGGTATACTACATTTGGATAGGGTAGGAGAGGGTAGCTTTGTCTTTTGCGCTATACAATGCTATTCGACGGATTTCTGCACTCTACATTGCTGTACTATACTCTGCTCGACTCTGGGACGCCATTAATAGTGGTCTCTGTAGGATAGGTTGGGATAGGATACGTTTCGTTAGGATATGTTAGCTCTGGTTAGGTTTGGATTGCTTTGACTTTCGTGGTATAGACCGTTGTTCGGCGGCTTTCTGCGCTCTACTGCGTTCTAGCATGTTTTGCTTGGTTCTGGAGAGGTCAGCAATAATGTTCTCGGTGCGTAAGTTTGAGATCGATAACTTTTGTGAGTGTTTCATTTGGTAAGGTTAGGATAGGATAGCTTTGACTTTTACGATACATACCGATATTCGGCGGATTTCAATTACGACTGTGCTCTAGTATATTCTGCTCGGCTCTGGGATGGCCAGCAGTATTGGTCTTGGCACGTTAGTCTGATTTACGTTGCGTTCGGATATGTCACGATTGGTTGGGATAGGATAGGGTAGCTTTGACTCTTGGGCTATACACGGCAGTTCGGATGATTTCTGCGCCCTACGTTACTCTAGTATACTCTGCTCGACTCTGGGGGACAAGCAATAGCTCTTGTGGCACGATAGGTTGTGTCATGTTACGATTCGTTAGGCTATGTTATGCTATGTACGGATCGGATGGCTATAACCTTTGCGTTATACGCCGATATTCGGAGATTTCTGCACTTTACTGTTCTCTAACAAGTACTGCTTAGCTCTGGGGAGGCCTGCAATAGAGGTCTCGTCTCGTCATGATGTGTTATTCTACGCTTGGTTAGGTTAGGTAAGGTCCAGTTAGTTAAGAATGTCTATGACGCTTGTGCTATACACTGGCATTTGGTGGCTTTCTGCGCTCTACTGTGCTCAAGTATATTCTACTTGACTGTGGGGAGGCCAGCGATAGTGGTCTAGTCACGATACGATAAGTTATGCTGCGTTCGGCTATATTACGTTTGGAAATGTTGCGGCGTAGTAGTTTTGACTATTGCGCTGTACGCTGCTATTCGATGGACTCCTGCGCTCTGCATTGCTCCA
>NW_016916083.1:0-271 GCF_001483705.2 Eufriesea mexicana | reverse complement strand
TAACCATACGCAATCTAACTCCACCTAACGTGCGGAGTCCAATATTGGTGTACTCCGCAGAGCCAAGCAGAATATATTAGATCACAGTAGAGCGCAGAGATCCACCGAACAGCAGGGCATGGCGCAAAAGTCCGAGCAAATCTTACCCAACCTTTCGTAACCTAATCTAACCAAACGTAGAATAACTAAGCCGTACGAGACGACACACCTATTACTGGCATCCACAGAGAAAAGCAGACCACAATAGAGCACTGCAGAGCGCAGGAATCCA
>NW_016916082.1:0-15532 GCF_001483705.2 Eufriesea mexicana | reverse complement strand
AAACGTTCTTCCGTCCATGCACCCATCCATTCACCCACCCACTCATCCATACATCCATGCATTGGTGCAACCATACATTCCTACATCCATGCATCCATACATATATCCACGCATACATAAATCAAAGACACCCATACATTCAAACATACATATATACATACATCCATCCATCCATACAAACATCCTTCCATCCATCCATCCACCCATACATCCACCCATCCATACATCGATCGATCCATACATCCATCCACCCATACATCAACCCAACAATCCATCCATCAATCCAGACATTCATACATACATCATTACATACATCCATACATACACCCACACTTACATTTCCATACATACATCCATGCATACATCCATACATTCATTCATACAAACAATCATACATACACCCATGCATACATCCATACATTCAGCCATACAAGCATCCATACATACACCCGCTCTTCTGTCCATTCACACATCCGTTCATCCACCCACAAATCCATACATCCATGCATCCGTACAACCATACCTTCGTACATACATACGCAGATACATACGTACATCCGTAGATACATAACTCAAATACACACATACATTAAAACATACATACGTACGTACATACATACATCCATACACCCATACATCCATACATCCATCCATACAACCATTCATCCATACATATATCCATCCATACGTCCACCTTTCTACACATCCATCCATCCATACATCCACCCATCCACACATCCATCGAAACATACATACATCGATTCATATAAACACCCATCCACACATCCATCGATCCATACATCTATCCATCCATACATAAATACATATACACATCCATACATCCATACATCCGTACATCCGTACATTCGTACATCCATACATCCACACATCCATACATCAATAAGTCCGTCCAACCATACAACCATCCATTCATACATACAACCACACGTACATACACACATCGATACGTACACCCATACACACATCCATACATACATCCAACCATACATACATGCATACATCCATACACACAACCATCCATACGTCCATAGATATATCCATACATACATCTGTACATACATCAATACATACATCCGTACATGCATCCAACATCCGCATTTCCATTCACGCATCCATACATCCATATACATGTCCATTCATACGTCCATCCATACATCCATACATACATCAACACATCCATTCATCCATACATCCATCCATCAATACATCCACCATCCATATATCCATAAATCCATCCATTCGTACTTCCATCCTTCGATACATCCATCCATCCATACATACATACATATACACACACATACATCCATACGTACGTTCATATGTCAATCCATAGCTCAATCCATCCATACATCCATTCATCCATAGAGCCATCCATCCATACGTCCAGCATTCCATACATCCACCGATAGATACATCCATCCATCCATACATCAATCCACGAATCCATCCATCTATCCATCCATTCATCCATACAACAATCCATCCATCCAGCCATCCATACATCCATGCATACATAAATACATACAACCATACATACACCAATACATTCGTCCATGCATACATCCATACATACATCCTTCCATACATCCATACATACTTATATACATACATACATTCAAACATCCATACATACATCCATGCATACATCCATCCGTCCATACAGCCATCCATCCATACATACATCCATCGATACTTCCATCCTTCCATACGCCCATCCAGCCATTCGTCCACCGATCCATACATCCATCGATCCATACAGCCATACATGCATACGTCCACACATCCATACATACATCCATACATCCATAAATCCATACATCTACACATGCATGCATACATTCATTCCTACATCCATACATTCATACATACATACATGCATACATGCATAAATCCATACATGCATACATCCATTCATCCATCCATCCAGAAATCCATCCGTCCACCCATCCATGCATCCATACACACATTAACACAGAGATCCATACATACACGCATACATTCATCCATACATACATCCATACATACATTCTAACATACATCCATACATACACCCATGCATACAACCGCACATTCATCCATACATACACCAACACATTCGTCCATACAAACATCCATAAATCCATCCATACACCCTTCGACCCATCCACGAATCCGTTCACCCACCCATTCATTCATTCACTCTTCCGTCCATCCACCCATCCATACATCCATACATACATCCTTCCATACATCCATACAGCCGTACATACAAACATCCATGCAAACATACCTACATACATCCACGCATACATCCATCCATCCATACAGCCATCACTCCATACATACATCCATCCATACACCCATCCATGCATACACCCATACGTCCATACATCCATGCATCCATACATATATATATATATACATCCATACATCCATACATCCTTACATACGTCCGTCCATACCACATTCAATCCATACAACCATCCATCCATACAACCAATCATCCATACATGCATCCATACGTACATCCAACTATCCATACATCCATCCACCCATACATCCGCCCATCCACACATCCACCCACCCATACATCCATCGATCCATAAATCTATCCGTTCATACATCCATCCATGTATCCATCCATACATCCACATGTCCATACATCCATAAACCAGTCCATTCGTACTTCCACCATTCGATACATCCATCCATCCATACATCCATACATATATATATATCCATACATCCATACATCCGTCCATTCGTCCATTCGTACCTCAATCCATCCACACTTCCACCAATCCAGTCAGCCATCCATCCATACATACATTCACACATTCATCCATTCATACAATACATCCATCCATCCCGACATCCACCCATCCTTACATCCATACATCCTTCCCTCCATGCTTCCATCCACCAATCCATCCATCCATCCATGCATCGATACACACATCAATGCACAGACCCATACTTACACGCATACATTCATCCATACATACATCCATACATACATCCTTTCATACATCCATGCATTCATCCATACATACATCCATACAAACATCCATACTTACATCCGTTCTCCCGCCCATCCACACATCCACTCATCCACCCACGCATCCATACATCCATGCATCCGTACATCCATACATGCGCACATCAACACATCCATACGTGCATACAAACTAACATACATAACTCATATACATCCATACATTCAAACATTCTAACATACATACACCCATACATTCATACATGCATCCATCCATACATCCATAAATCCACACACCCATACATCCATTATTCCATCCACCCGTACACTCATATAGCCATACGTACATCTATACATACATCCATATACACTCCCATACATACATCCATACATACATGCATACATACACCCTTACATACATCCATAAATACATCCATACTTTCGTACATCCGCCCATCCATACATACACCCATTCATACATCAATCGATACATAAGTCTATCCATTCATACTACCATCCATGTATATATCCATATATCCACACGTCCAAACATACCTAAACCCGTCCATTCGTACTTCCACCATTCCATACGTCCATCCATCCATACATCCATACATATGTAAATGCATACATCCATAGATCCGTACATTCGACCATCCGTACCTCATTGCATCTACAATTCCGCCAATCCAGTCAGCCGTCCATCCATACATACATCCATACATGCATCCATACATCCATACATCCACCATCCATATATCGATAAATCCATCCAATCGTACTTCCATCCTTCGATACATGCATCCATCCATACATCAATACATATTCACATACATACAGCCATGCAACAGTACATCCGCCCATCCATACGCCAACCCATCCGTATATCCACCGATCCGTACATCCATCCATCCATACATCAATCCACCAACCCATCCATCCATCCATCCATACATCCATGCATACATCAATGCATACATCCATACATACACACATACATTCAACCAAACATACATCCATACATACATCCTTACATACATCCATACATACATCCACAAAGCCACCCATACATACATCCATGCATACAACCTTACATACGTCCATACATACATCCATGCATAAATCCATAGATACATCCATAAAAACATCCATAGATATATCAATACATACATCCGTACATACATCCACCTATCCATACATCGATCGATCCATACATCCAATAATCCATACACCCAACCACCCATCCACGCATCCGTTCATCCACCCATCCTCGCATCCGTTCATCCAAACATCCAATTATTCATTCTTCCGCCCATCCACCCATAGATTCATCCACTCACACATACATACATTCATACATCCATGCATCCATACATCCATCCATCCTTACATCCGTCCAACCATACATCCATACATTCAAACATACATACATCCATAAATCCACCGATCCATACATCCATCCATCCATACATCATTCCACCAATCCATCCATCCATCCATCCATACATCCATACATACATCAATACATACATCCATAAAAACACACATATATACATCCATGCATCCCACCATACATTCATCCGTACATGCATCCATGCATACAGCCATACATACATCCATACAAACGTCCATACATACAACCATACATACATCCATCCATACATCCACCCATCCATACATCCACCCATCCATACATCCACCCATCCATGCATCGATCGGTCCATACATCCATACACAAACCCATGCACTCACCCATACATACATGCATTGGCACATCCGCACATACATCCATACATACATCCATGCATCCAGCCATACATACATCCGTACATTCGCCCTTCCATACAGGCATCCATACATCCATCCACACTTCCACCCATCCATAAATCCATCTAACCTTATATCCATCCATACATCCATCCATTCATTCATCCATACTTCCACCATCCATATATCGATAAATCCATCCATTGGTACTTCCATCCTTCGATACATGCATCCACCCATACATCCATACATATTCATAACCATACTGCCATGCATCCGTACATCCCTCCATCCAAACCACAATCCATCGATACAAACATTCATCCATACATCCATACATCCATACGTCCACCCGTCCATACATCCACCGATCCGTACATCCATTCATCCATACATCAATCCACCAAACCATCCATCCATCGATCCATACATCCATACATACATCAATGCATACATCCATACATACACCCATACATTCAACCATTCATACATCCATACATACATCCTTACATACATCCATAGATACATCCACAAAAATACCTATATATACATCCATGCATACAACCCTACATACATCCATACATACATCCATGCATACATCCATAGATACATCCATACAAACATCAATAGATATATCAAAACATACATTCGTACATACATCCACCTATACATACATCGACCGACCCATACATCCATTCATCCATACACCCATCCACCCACCCACGCATCCGTTCATCCACCCATCCACGACTCCGTTCATCCAAAAATCCATTTATCCATACTTCCGTCCATCCACTCATCGATTCATCCACTCACACATCCATACATGCATAAATCCATACATCCATACATCCATCCATCCATACATTCGTCCAACCATACATCCATACATTCATACATACATACATCCATAAATCCATCCATCCATACATCCGTAGTTCATCGAGATATCCTTCCATACATGCATCCATACATACGCCCTTCCATACACGCATCCATATATCCATACATATGTCCGTTCATACATACATCCATACATACATCCATACATCAATACATACATCCATACATACTCCCATACATACATCCATACATACATGCATACAAACATACATACTTCCGTACATCCATCCATCCATGCATCCACCCATTCATACTTTCATCGACACATAAAACCTTCCATCCATACAACCTCCCACCAATCCATCCATCCATCCATGCATCCAAGCATACAACAATACACATATTAATACCTACACGCATACACTCTTCTATACATACATCCATACATACATCCTTATATACATACATACATAAATCCATACATACATCTATACAAACATCCATACAAACGTCCATACCAACATCCATAGGTACAACAATACATATATCCTTACATACATCCGTTCTTCCGCCCATCCACACAACCATTCATCCACACACATGTCGATATATCCATGCATCCGTACATCCATACATGCGTTCATCAATACATACATACATGCATACATACATACATACATAACTCAAATACATCCATACATTCAAACATCCATACATTCATACATGCATCCTTCCATCCGTGCACCCAGCCATACATGCATCCATCCATACATCCATAAATCCACACACCCATAGATCCATAATTCCATCCACCCGTACACTGATCCATCCATACATACATCCATACATACATCCATACATACATCCATACATACATCAACAAATACATCAATACACACTCCCATACATGGATCGATACATACACGCATACATACAGCCTTTCATACATCCATACATACATCCATGCTTCCGTACATCCGCCCATCCAAACGTCCACCCATTCGTACATCTATCGATCAATCAATCTATCAATTCATAAACGCATCCATGTATACATCCATATATCCTCACGTCCAAACATCAATAAACCCGTCCATTCGTACTTCCATCATACGATACGTACATCCATCCATACATCCGTACATATATAAATGCATTCATCCATACATCCGTACATTCGTCCATCCGTACCTCAATCCATCCACACTTCCACCAATCCAGTCAGCCATCCATCCATACATACATCCACACATTCATCCATTCATACATCCATACACACATACATACATCCATACAAACATCCAACCATACATCCATACATACATCCATAGATACATGCATACATGCACCCTTACATACATCCATACATGCACAAGTTCTTCCGTCCATCCAACCATCCATTCATCCACCCACATATAATTATATCCATGCATCTGTACATCCATACATGCGTAGATCAATAAATCCGTACATACATAACTCAAATACATCCATATATTCAAACATCCATACATACATACATCCAAACATTCACAAATCTCTTCATCCATACATGCATCCATCCATCCTTCCATCCATACATACACCCATTCATACATCCATGGATCCATAAATCAATCCATTCATACACCCATCCATGTATACATCCATATATCCACACGTCCATTCATCCATAAACCCGTCCATTCGTACTTCCATTATACGATACGTCCATCCATCCATACATCCATACATATATAAATGCATACATCCATACATCCGTACTTTCGTCCATCCGTACCTCAATTCATCCACGCTTCCAAATATCCATATATCCAACCATCCAAACATCCACCCATCCATACATCCATAGATCCATACATCCTTCCATTCATGCATCCATCCATCCATGCTTTCATACACATATAAATTCAAAGATCCATACATACGCACATACATTCATTCATACATACATCCATGCATACATCCAGACATTCATCCATACAAACATCCATACCTACATCCGTTCTTATGTCCATCCACCCATCCATTCATCCACCCACACATCCATACATACATGCACCCGTACAACCATACAATCGTACATCCATAAAACCATACTTACATCCATACATGCTTCCTTACATACATCCATACATACATCCGTATATACATCCATACATACATCCATGCATACATCCATACATACATCCGTACATACATCCATACTTCCGTTCATCCGTCCATCCATACAACCATCCATCCATACATCCATCCATCCATACATCCTGACATGCACCATCCATATATCGATAAATCCATGCATTCGTACTTGCATCCTTCGATACATGCATCCATCCATACATCCATACATATTCACAACCATACAGCCATGCATCCGGACATCCATACATGCGTACATCATTACATCCATACATGCATACATACATACATACATAAATCAAATACATCCATACATTCAAACATACATACGTACATACATCCACCCATTCATACATACATCCACCCATCCATACCTCGATCGATCCATACATCCTTTCATCCATTCACCCATCCACCCATCCACGCATCCCTTCATCCAAACATCGATTTATCCATACTACCGTCCATCCACCCATAAATTCATCCACCCACACATCCATTCATCCATGCATCCGTACATCCATACATGCGTACATTCATACATTCATCCATACATACATCCATACATACATCCTTACATACTTCCATACATACATACATACATCCATACAAAAATCCAAACATACATCCATACATACATCCATGCATACATGCATACATGCACACTTACATACATCCATACATGCAACGGTTCTTCCGTCCATCCACCCATCCGTTCATCCACCCACATATCCGTATATCCATGCATCTGTACACCCATACAGGCGATCATCAATAAATCCATACATACATAACTCAAATACGTCCATTTATTCAAACATCCATACATACATCCATACATACATCCATACATAAATCCACAATAACGCGAATACATACATCCATGCACACAACCTTACAAACACCCATACATACACCCATGCATACATCCACACATACATCCATACAAACATCCATAGATATATCCATACATACATCCGTACATCCATCCATATACTCATCTATACGTCCTCGCATCCATACATCCATACATCCTACCATCCGTACCTTCATCCATTGATACATCCATCCATCCATACATCCATACATATATACATCCACACATGCATACTTAGGTACATCCGTCCATTCATTCATCCATCCATACTGCCATCCTTCTATACATCCATCCATCCATACATCCACCCTTCCATACATCCATCATTCCATACATCCATCCATCCATACATACACCCATTGATACATCCTTCAAACCATACATCCTTCGATCCATACAAGCACGCATCCATACATTCATCGATCCATACATCTATCCATCCATACATACATCCGTACATCCATACATCAGTTCATCCATACGTCCATAGATCCATACATCCATACATCCGTACATCCATACATCAGTTCATCCATACGTCCATAGATCCATACATCCATACATCCGTACATCCATACATCAGTTCATCCATACGTCCATAGATCCATACATCCATACATCCGTACATCCATACATCAGTTCATCCATACGTCCATAGATCCATACATCCATACATCCGTACATCCATACATCAGTTCATCCATACGTCCATAGATCCATACATCCATACATCCGTACATCCATACATCAGTTCATCCATACGTCCATAGATCCATACATCCATACATCCGTACATCCATACATCAGTTCATCCATACGTCCATAGATCCATACATCCATACATCCGTACATCCATACATCAGTTCATCCATACGTCCATAGATCCATACATCCATACATCCGTACATCCATACATCAGTTCATCCATACGTCCATAGATCCATACATCCATACATCCGTACATCCATACATCAGTTCATCCATACGTCCATAGATCCATACATCCATACATCCGTACATCCATACATCAGTTCATCCATACGTCCATAGATCCATACATCCATACATCCGTACATCCATACATCAGTTCATCCATACGTCCATAGATCCATACATCCATACATCCGTACATCCATACATCAGTTCATCCATACGTCCATAGATCCATACATCCATACATCCGTACATCCATACATCAGTTCATCCATACGTCCATAGATCCATACATCCATACATCCGTACATCCATACATCAGTTCATCCATACGTCCATAGATCCATACATCCATACATCCGTACATCCATACATCAGTTCATCCATACGTCCATAGATCCATACATCCATACATCCGTACATCCATACATCAGTTCATCCATACGTCCATAGATCCATACATCCATACATCCGTACATCCATACATCAGTTCATCCATACGTCCATAGATCCATACATCCACACATCCATTCATGCACCCGCACATCCATACAGACATACATCTATCGTTCCATACATCCATCCATCCATCCATACATCCATACATCCGTACATCCATACATCAGTTCATCCATACGTCCATAGATCCATACATCCATACATCCATACATGCATATATGCATACATTCTTACATCCATACATTCAAACACACGTACATCCATTCATGCATACATCCATACATCCATATATCCATACATCCATCAGTCCATACATTCACCCATCCATACATCCATACATACATACATCCATCCATCCATACACCCACCCATCCATACACACAATCATTCATGCATCCATACATCCATAAATCCATCCATCCACACCTCCATCCATCCATACATCCATCGATCCATACATTCATACATATATACATCCATTAATTCGAACATCCATACATTCATCCATCCACTATTCCATTCATCCATGAATACATCCATACATACATCACTACATACATCCACACATATACCCATATATACATCCATACATACATCTTTAACTGCATCGATACATAGATTTATACAGACATCCATAGTTGCATCCATACATCCATCCATCCATACACCCATCCATCCATCCATGCATCCGTGCATACAACCGTCCTCCCATGCATCCATTCATCCACACATGCATTTTCCGTTCTTCCGTCCATCGACCCATCCATTCATCCACCCACCCATCCATACATCCATGCATCCGCACATCCATACATTCGTACATCCATACATCCACTCATCCATACATCCAACAATCCATACATCCACCCGTCCATACAACGTTCGATCCATACATCGGTCCATCCATACGTCCGCCCACCAATCCATACATTCATCCATACATCCATACATACATCCATCCATACACCCGTCCGTCCACACATGCATCCTTACATCCACACATCCATGCGTCCATAGAACCAACCATCCGTACTTACAACCGTCGATGCATCCATCCATCCATACATCCATACATACATCCATACACACACCTTTAACTACGTCCATACATACATTCATACATACACCCACACATTCATACATACATCCATAACTCCATCCATCCATACACCAATACATCCATCCATGCATCCGTTCATCCACCCATCCTTTCTTCCACCCATCCTTTCTTCCACCCATCCTTTCACTCACTCTCCAGTTCATCCACGCATCCATTCATCCACCCGATCATCCATACATCCATACATACATCAATACATACATCGATACATACTCTCATACATTCATTCGTCCATACTTCCATACATACATAATTAGATACATCCACACATACATCCATTCATACATCCATACATACATCCATACATACACACATACCGACATACAGCCATACATCCGTACATATATACATCCATACATCCATACGTCCATCCATCCGTATATCCGTCCAACCATACATCCATACATTCATACATCCATATATTCATAAATCCATCCACCAATCCATCCACCCATCTATACATCCGTACATACATCAATAGATACATCCATACATACAAACATACATTCATTCGTACATACATCCATACATACACCCATACATCCATACATCCACACATCCATACATATATACATCCATACATCCATACATCCGTCCATCCGTCCATCCATACATCCATCCATCCATACATCCACCCGTCCATACATCCATCGAATCATACATCAATCCATCCATACAAGCACGCATCCATACATCCATCGATCCTTGCATCTACCCATCAATACATCCATCCATCCATGCAATCATGCATACACATGCATAAATCCATCCATCCATACATCCATCCAACCATACATACATCCATACATACATCCTTACATACATCCATACATCCATCCATCCATACATCCATCCATTCATACATCCGTCCATCCACACATACATACATATTTACATCCATACATCCATATATACGCACATCCATACATTCGTACTTCCACACGTACATTCATACATACATTCATACACCCATGCATCCATACATCCATTCATCCATACACCCATCCATCCATCCATGCATCCGTTCATACAACCATCCGTCCATGCATGCTTTCATCCACACATGCGTACGCCCATAAATCCTACCATCCGTACATCCAACCGTCGATGCGTCCATCCATCCATGCATCCATACATTCATCCATACACACATCCATTCATCCATACACACATCCACACATACATCCATTGATATATCCATACATACATCCGTACATGCATCCATACATCCAACCATACGTGCATCCATACATACGCCCTTCCATGCATCCATGCATCCGGTCTTCCACCCATCCTTTCACCCACTCTTCAGTTCAACCACCCAACCATTCATCCACCCGGACATACATACATCCATACATGCAACATTTCATACATATATTCATCCATACATCCATACATCCATACATCCATACATCCGTCCATCCATACCACAATCCATCCATACATCCATCCATCCATTCAACCATTCATCCATACACACATCCATCCAGACATCCATCATTCCATACATCCATCCATCTATACATCCATCCATCCATTCATTCATGCATACACATCCATAAATCCATCCATCCATAAATCCATCCATCCATACATCCATCCAACCATACTTAGGTCCATACATACATCCCTACATACATCCATACATCCATACACTCACCCATACATACATCCACACATACATCTTTAACTGCAACCATGCATACATTCATACAGACATCCATTCATGCAACCATCCTTCCACACAACAATCCATCCATACATCGTCCCATCCATACATCCATCGATTCATACAACCATCCATCCATACATCCATCCGCAAATCCATCCATCCTTCTATACATCCATACATACATCAAAGCATACATCTATACAAACAATCATACATTCATTCATACATACCTCCATACATACATCCACACAAACATCCACACATACATCTATACAAGCATACATTCATGCAACGATACATCAGTACATCAATTCATCCATCCATCCATATATCCTGCCAACTACACATATATCCACCCATACATACATACATCCATACATGCATACACCCATACATTCTTACGTCCATACATTCACACATACATGCGTCCATACAGGCATACGTCCATACATCCACACATCCATACATCCAACCACCCATACATCCATCCATCCATACATCAGTACATTCATACATCCATACTTCCATATATCCTTCCATCCACACCTCCATCCATCCATAGATCCATCGTTCCATACATCCGTCCATATATGCATCCATTCATTCGTACATCCATTCAACCATCCATACATACATCCATCCACCATTCCATCCACCCATCAATACATCCATACATACCTCAATACATACATCTATACATACATCCATACACACATCCATCCACACATCCATGCAGACACACATCCATACATCCATAAATCCGTCCAACCATACAACCATCCATCCATACATTCATCCATACGTACATCCATACATCCATACATACACCCATACACACATCCATACATACATTCATCCATAAATCCACACATACATCTATACACACATCCACACATACATCCATATATATATCCATACATACATCCGAACATACATTCATACATCCATCCATACATGCATCCATACATCCGCCCTTCCATCCATCCATGCATCCGTCCTTCTACCCATCCTTTCACCCGCTCTTCAGTTCACCCACCCATCCATTCATCCACCCGCACATACATACAGACATACATCTATCGCTCCATACATCCATCCATCCATACATCAACCCATCCATACACCCATCGATCCATACATCCATCCATACTTTCGTCCATCAACCAATCCACCCTGCCGTACATACATCCATACATCCATCCATAAATACATTCATACATCCATCCATTCATTCGCCCATTCTTCCATACACCCACACATTTATACATACATACATCCATGCATCCGTATCATGCATACATTCGTGCATCCATACATACATCCTACCACACAACCACCCATCCATACATTCATCGATCCATTCATCCATACAACAGTCCATCCATCCACCTGTCCATACATCCATACATACATCAATACATATATCCATACATACATGAGTACATTCGTCCATACATACATGCATACAAACATCCTTCCACACATCCATCCATACATCCACACACATATCTATAAAAACATCCATACATACATCCATACAAGCATACATTCATGCATCCACACATCTGTACATCAATACATCCATCCATCCATATATCCTGCCAACTACACATACATCCACCAATACATACATCCATCCATAAACCCATTCATGCATACACCCATACATACATACATGTATACATGCATACATGCATACATCCGTACATCCGCCCACCCATACCTCAAACCATCCATACATCCATCCTTCCATACAATCATTCATCTACACATACATGCATCCATACATCCATACATGCGTACATATATACATCCGTACATACATTCATCCGTTCGTCCATACATACAAACAACCATACATCCATACATCTATACACACATCCCTAAATACATCCATAGATATATCCATACATACAGCCGTACATACATCCTAACATCCTTCCATACATGCATCCATATATACGCCCTTCCATACACGCATCCATACATCCATACATATATCCGCTCATACATCCTTCCATACATCCATACATACGTTCATACACACACCCATACATACATGCATACGTACATCCGCGCAGTCATCCATACATACATCCACTCTTCTGTTCATCCACCCATCCATTCATCGACCCACACCCCCACACATCCCCGCATCCGTACATCCATCCATCCACACATCCATACATCCCAGCATCCATACATCCATAAATCCTACCATCCGTACTTTCATCCATCGATACATCCATCCGTCCATACGACCATACATATGTACATACATACATCTAAACATACGTAAATCCGTCCATGCATACCTGAACCCTTCCATTGATCAACTCATACATAGAGCCCGCCATCCATACGTCCATGCATCCATACATTCAAACATCCATAAATCCATCCATTCGTAGTTCCATCTTTCGGTAATCCATGCAATCATCCATACATATATACATCCATACATACACATATACGTAAATCCGTCCATCCATACATGAGACCATCCATAAATCCATACATCCATACTGCCAGCCTTCTATAGATCCATCCATCCATACATCCACCCTTCCACAAATCCACCCATTCATACTTCCATCCATCCATACATCCATACAACAAACCATCCATCCAACCATCCATACATCCATCCATACATCCATACATATATCCATACATACACAAGTACATTCGTGCATACATACATACATACACACATCCTTC
>NW_016916081.1:0-274 GCF_001483705.2 Eufriesea mexicana | reverse complement strand
CTGGAAAATTCAATCTTATTGACATTTTCGACTAATATCGTGGTGACCTAGCCTTCTTGGATATATAAGGAGGAAAGATACTACTGGAGTGCTGTCTCTATTGCAATGCTATGGAATCTGGCTGAAAAATTCAATATTATTGACGTTTTCGACTAATATCGTTGTGGGCTAACTTTCGTGCATATATAAGGAGGAAAGATAGTAGTGGCGTGCTGTAGCCATTGCAATGCTATAGAATCTGGATGGAAAATACATTTTGATTGACATTTTCGAC
>NW_016916080.1:0-953 GCF_001483705.2 Eufriesea mexicana | reverse complement strand
GACCACTATTGCTGGACGCCACATGGTCAAGCAGAATACAGTAGAGCACAGCAGAGCGCAAAATTCTAGAGAATAACAGTTTATACCACGAAAGTCTAAGCTGTCCTAACTTACCGCAAACGGACGCAAGGAAACCAAACGTAGCCTAACTCAACCTAACGTGAGGAGACCACTACTACTGGCCGCCGGAGAGCCGAGCAGGGTATGGAGGATCAATATAGACCGTAGAAATCCACCGAAAAGCAATGTGTACCACAAAAGTCAAGGATAACCTGACCAAACGTAGCCGAACCTAACATAACCAATCGTAACATAACACAACCTAACGTGCCGTGATCACTATTGCTCACATCCACAAAGCAAAGCAGAATACACTGGGGCACGCAGGACAACATGATTCAGCCGCAGTGCTGCTGTGCCGTGATCACTATTGCTCACATCCACAAAGCAAAGCAGAATACACTGGGGCACGCAGGACATCATGATTCAGCCGCAGTGCTGCGTAATGATCGAAAGACCGAGATATCCTGACCTAACCTGTGCAAACCGAACCTAACCAAACGTAGCCTATCTCGACATAGCATGCCGATACCGGCATTTTTCGCCTTGCCAGATCCAAGCTGAACGTGTGAACGTATTAGAGCACAGTGGAGCGCAGAAACTCACCCAATAACGGTGTATAACATAATAGCCAAAGCAATCCTAAAAAAAACCTAACCTAACCTGACCTAGCCGAACGTAACATAACCCAACCCATCGCGCCACGACCGCCCTTGCTGGCCTCTCCAGAGTAGAGTAGGGTATAGTAGAGCAACGAAGAGCGCAGAAATGCACCGAACAGCAGTGTACAGCACAAAAGTCAAGGATGTCCCATCCTAACATATCCAAATGTAACATCACCAAACGAAACATAACTAATCCTGTCGTGCCGAGAACACTATCGCTGCCCTCTA
>NW_016916079.1:0-473 GCF_001483705.2 Eufriesea mexicana | reverse complement strand
CCTAGCCCTATCTTACGTGCCCCAAACGCTATAGCAGGCATCGTGAGAGTCGAGCAGAGTATACAGTAGAAGGAATGTAGAGCGCAGCAATCCACCGAATGCCAGTGTACAGCACAAAAGTCAAAGCTACCCTGTGCCAACAATATCAAACGTAACATAACCAAACGCAACATAACTCTGCCTAACGTGTCGAGACCGCTACTGCTGGGCTCTCCATAGCAAAGCAGAAAATACCGTAGCACACCGGAGCGCAGAAATCCAACGAATGGGAGTGTAAACGACAAAAGTCATTGCCGTCAGTAACAAACAAAACCTAGCCTAACGAATCCAAATGTAACCTAACTTAACCAAACGCGACACGACCACAATCGCTGACCCTCCCAGGGAGAAGCAGTGGAGGGCAGTGCAATACAGACCGCAGATATCTACCGAATGGCGGAGCGTAGCACAAAAGTGAAAGCTATCCTCCCCTA
>NW_016916078.1:0-999 GCF_001483705.2 Eufriesea mexicana | reverse complement strand
GCACGTGCGGTTATGTTTGGTTGCGGTTGGCTACGTTACGTTTGGTTAGGTTAGGTTATAAGGCCTCGACGTTTGAGCCATACACTTGGTAGATGTCTGTGCGCCGCGCTTTTCTATTCGCATCTGCTTGAATCGACGGAGGCCAGCAATAGCGGTCGTGGCAAGTTTGTTTCAGATAGGTTACGTTTGGTTGGGTCAGGTTAGCCTATGTTTGGTCGGGATGTCGTTGACTTTATCCGCTGTACACTGCTATACGTTGGATTTCTGCGCTCTACTCTGCTGTATCATATACTGCTTTTCTCTGGGGAAGCCAGCAATAGTCTCGGCACGTTAGGCTGCGATTGGTTACGTTTCGATAGGTTAGATTTGGTTGGGTTGTTTCAGGATTGCCTTGACACATGTGCTCCACTCTGATGTCCTATGATCTTCTGTGCTCTACTGTGCTCTGTCATATTCTGCTTGTCTCTTCGGAAGCCAGCATTAGCGGTCGCAGCATGTTAGGTTTAGTTACAGCGCGTTTGGTTAGGTTAGATTAGGTCTGGTTAGGGTAGGAGATTATTGACTTTTCTGTCGCACACTTCGACTCGATGTATTTCTTCGCCCTACTCTCCTCTAGTATGTCCTGCTTGGCCCTGGCGAGGCCACAAATAGTGGCCGCGTCACGTTATGTTGAGCCAGGCTACGTTTGGTTAGCTTATGTATGCATGGGTAAGGTTTGAGTAGCTTCGATTTTTCTGCTATACACTGCGATTCTATAGATTTCAGCATACTGCTCTCCTCTTATACGTTCCTCATGGCTGTGGGGCGACCAGCAATGGTGGCCGCAGGACGTTATGTTCAGTTAAGTTACGCATGGCTCTTCTAAGTTAGGATACGCTTTGTCCGGATAGCTTTGCCTTCTGTGTTGTACACTGCTGTTCGCCCGATATCTGTGTCCTGCGTTGCTCTACTATAATCTGCTTGAATCAGGGGAGGCCATCAATAGCGGTTGCGGCACGT
>NW_016916077.1:0-14226 GCF_001483705.2 Eufriesea mexicana | reverse complement strand
GGCTCTAGGGAGGCCAGAAATGGTGGACTCAGCACGTCAGGTTGAGTTATGTTACATTCGGTTAAGTTAATTTTCGTTAGGTTAAAACATGGTAGATTTGGCTTTTGCTATATGCACTGCTATTCGGTTGATTTCTGCGCTCTGCTGTGCACTAGGATTTTCTGCTTGGCTATGGGGAGGCCAGCAATTGTGGTCTCGGCACGTTAGGTTGTCTCAGGTTACGTTTCGTTGAGCCAGGTTCTGCAAGGTTCGGGTAGGATAGCTTCGACTTTCGCAGTATACACAGCTTTTCGGTTGATTTCTGCACCCTACTGTGCTCTTCCATTTGCTACTTGGTCTTGGGTTGCTAGCAATAGTGGTCGCGGCACTTTGGGTTCAGTTACGTTACGTTTGGTTATGCGACGATTGGTTATGTAGGGGTAGGATAGCTACAGCTTCTGCGCTATATACGGCTATTCGGTGGTTTTCTGCGATCTACTGCGCTCTAATATGTTCTGGTTACCTCTGGTGAGGACAGCAATATTGGACTTGTCACGTTAGGTTGTGCTATGTTACGTTCGGTTGCGTTACGTTTGGTTAGGTTGGGATAGGATATTTTCGGCTCTTGTGCTATGCACTGATATTCGGTGGATTTCCGCGCTCTGCTGTGCACTGCTATGTTCTGCTTGGCTTTGGGGATGCCAACAATAGCGGTCTCGGGAAGTTGTAGTATGTTAGGGTACGTTCCGTTGGCCTAGGTTAGTACAGGTAAGGCATGGGTACCTTTGGCTGTTGTGCTCTACCGTGTAATGCGGCGGAATTCTGCGCTCAACTGTTCTGTATCATGTTCTGCTTGGCTTTGGGGATGCCAACAATAGCGGTCTCGGGAAGTTGTAGTATGTTAGGGTACGTTCCGTTGGCCTAGGTTAGTACAGGTAAGGCATGGGTACCTTTGGCTGTTGTGCTCTACCGTGTAATGCGGCGGAATTCTGCGCTCAACTGTTCTGTATCATGTTCTGCTTGGCTTTGGGGATGCCAACAATAGCGGTCTCGGGAAGTTGTAGTATGTTAGGGTACGTTCCGTTGGCCTAGGTTAGTACAGGTAAGGCATGGGTACCTTTGGCTGTTGTGCTCTACCGTGTAATGCGGCGGAATTCTGCGCTCAACTGTTCTGTATCATGTTCTGCTTGGCTTTGGGGATGCCAACAATAGCGGTCTCGGGAAGTTGTAGTATGTTAGGGTACGTTCCGTTGGCCTAGGTTAGTACAGGTAAGGCATGGGTACCTTTGGCTGTTGTGCTCTACCGTGTAATGCGGCGGAATTCTGCGCTCAACTGTTCTGTATCATGTTCTGCTTGGCTTTGGGGATGCCAACAATAGCGGTCTCGGGAAGTTGTAGTATGTTAGGGTACGTTCCGTTGGCCTAGGTTAGTACAGGTAAGGCATGGGTACCTTTGGCTGTTGTGCTCTACCGTGTAATGCGGCGGAATTCTGCGCTCAACTGTTCTGTATCATGTTCTGCTTGGCTTTGGGGATGCCAACAATAGCGGTCTCGGGAAGTTGTAGTATGTTAGGGTACGTTCCGTTGGCCTAGGTTAGTACAGGTAAGGCATGGGTACCTTTGGCTGTTGTGCTCTACCGTGTAATGCGGCGGAATTCTGCGCTCAACTGTTCTGTATCATGTTCTGCTTGGCTTTGGGGATGCCAACAATAGCGGTCTCGGGAAGTTGTAGTATGTTAGGGTACGTTCCGTTGGCCTAGGTTAGTACAGGTAAGGCATGGGTACCTTTGGCTGTTGTGCTCTACCGTGTAATGCGGCGGAATTCTGCGCTCAACTGTTCTGTATCATGTTCTGCTTGGCTTTGGGGATGCCAACAATAGCGGTCTCGGGAAGTTGTAGTATGTTAGGGTACGTTCCGTTGGCCTAGGTTAGTACAGGTAAGGCATGGGTACCTTTGGCTGTTGTGCTCTACCGTGTAATGCGGCGGAATTCTGCGCTCAACTGTTCTGTATCATGTTCTGCTTGGCTTTGGGGATGCCAACAATAGCGGTCTCGGGAAGTTGTAGTATGTTAGGGTACGTTCCGTTGGCCTAGGTTAGTACAGGTAAGGCATGGGTACCTTTGGCTGTTGTGCTCTACCGTGTAATGCGGCGGAATTCTGCGCTCAACTGTTCTGTATCATGTTCTGCTTGGCTCTGGGGAGGCCAGCAATTGTGGTCTCGGCACGTTATGATGGTGTTCTAATATTTTCTGCTTGGCTCAGCGGAGGCCAGAAATAATGGTTTTGCGTCGTTAGCTTGAGCTAGGTTACGTTTGGATGTGACTGGGTATGTTAGTTTCGGTCAGGATAGCTTTGCCTTTCGCACTATACGCTGTTATTCGGTGGATCTCTTTGCTACACTGTGCTCTACTATATTCTGCTTTACCCTGGCGAGGCCAGCTATAGCGGTCGCGGCATGTTATGTTGAGTTAGGCTACGTTCCTTTAGGTTTCGTTGGTACTGGTTAGGTTTGGAAATATCTAACTTTTCTGCTACACACTGCGATTCAATGGATTTCTGAGCACTACTCTCCTCTACCATGTTCACCTCGGCCCTGAGAGGCCAGCAATACTGGTAGCGGCACGATAGGTATACCTAGGATAGGTTTGGTTATGTTACCATTGGTTACGTTAGAACACGGTATCTTTGACTGTTGTGCTATTCTGTGCGATTCTGTGGATTTCTGCGCTCCACTCGCCCCTAATATGTTCTGATCGGCTTTGGGCAGGCCAGCAATAGTGGCCGCGGCATGCTGGTTAAGTAATGTTACGTTCGGTTTCGTTACGATTGGTTAGGTTAGGAGAGTATAGCTTTGACTTTCGTGCTCTACACTGCTATACGGCAGATTTCAGCGCTCTAATGGGCTCTCGTATGCACTACTTGGCTCTCGGGAGACCTGCAATTGTGTCCGCGGCGCGTTAGGTGTAGTCAGGTTACGTTTGGTCATGTTACGATTGGTTAGGTTAGGATAGTATAGCTGCGACTCTGGCGCTATACACTGCTACTCGTTGGATTTTTGCGCTGTACAGGGATCTAGCATGCTCTGCTTTGCTCGAGGGTGTCCAGCAGTATTGTCCTCGGCACGTTAGGTTTAGCTCTGTTACGTTCGGTTATGTTACGTATGGTTAGGTTAGCGATGGGTAGCTTTGACTTTTATGCTACACACTGCGAATCTATGGCTTTCTGCGCTCTACTCTCCACTAATATGTTCTGCTTGGCTCTGAGGA
The DNA here is from genome assembly GCF_001483705.2 of Eufriesea mexicana. Taxonomy (NCBI): domain Eukaryota; kingdom Metazoa; phylum Arthropoda; class Insecta; order Hymenoptera; family Apidae; genus Eufriesea; species Eufriesea mexicana. Next base: position 10,980 of record NW_016916077.1, on the reverse strand, counting down.
GGGCAGCAATAGATGTCTCGTTACGTAAGGTTGAGTTATACTACGTTCGGTTACGTTACGTTCGGCTAGGTTAGGAAAGGGTAGTTCTGACTTTTGTCCTATAAACAGATAGTCGGTGGATTTCGGCGCTCTACTGTGCTCTAATATTATCTGCTTGGCTCCCCGGAGGGCAGCAACAAACGTCTCGCTATGTTCGGTTGAGATAGGTTACGTTTGGTTGCGTTACGTTTGGCAATGTTGGGATAGGATAGCTTTGTCCATTGTGCAGAAGACTGCTACTCGGTGGATATCGGCGCTCTAGTGTACTCTCGTATGTTCTGATTGGCTCTGGAGAGGCCAGGAACTGTGGTCTGGGCAAGTCAGGTTACGTTATGTTACGTTTGGTTAGGTTACGTTTGCTTATTTTGGCCAGGTTATCACTAACATTCGCGCCATACACTGTTATTCCGAGGGTCTCTGCGCTTCACTGAGCTCCACTATATTATGCTTGGCCCTGGGGTGGCCAGCAGTAGTGGTCGCGGCACGCTATTTTGTGTTACGGTACGTTTGGTTATGTTACGTCGGTTTGGGTCAGGTTTGGATAGCTTAGACTTTTCCTCTATACACTGAGATTCTAGAGATACCTGCGCTCTGCTCTCCTATAATATGTTCGGCTCGGCTCTGGGAACTACGGCAGTAGTTTTCGCGCCACGTTAGGTTGAGATAGGTTACGTTTGGTTATGTAACGGTTTGTTACGTTAGGAAAGGATATCTTATACTTTTTTGCTACACATTGCTGTTCGGTGCATTTCTGCGCTTCACTGTGCTGTAGTATGTTCTGGTTGGATCGGCGGAGACCTGCAATATTGTCCTCGGCACATTAGGGTGAGTTATGTTACGCTAGGTTTCGTTACGTTTGGTTAGATTAGGGCAGGATAGCTTTGACCTTAGGGCTATACCCTGCTATTCAGTGGATTTCTGTGCTCTGCTGCGATCTAATATTCCCTCCTTGTACCTGAGGATGCCAGGAATGGTGGTCCCGGCACGTTGGGTTGTGCTAGGTTACGTGGCTATGTAACTTGTGGTAAAGTTCGTTAAGGATAGCTTCGATTTTCATGCTGTACACGGTTATTCAGTAGATCTCTCCACTCTACTGTGCTCACCTACTTTCTGCTTGGCCTTGGGGGGCCAGCAATATTGACCTCGGCACGTTAGGCTTAGTTAGGCTACGTTCGAATATGTAACGCTTGGTTTGGTTAGGATAGGCTAAGTACGGTAAGGCTTCCTTCGACTTTCGGGCTATACACTCTTATTCGGTGGATATCTGCGCCCTACAGTGCACCGCTATTTTCTGCTTGGTCCTGGCGAGGCCAGCAATAGTGGTCGCAGCACTTTATGATGAGTTACGCTACGTTTGGTTAGCTTGCTTTGGTTTGGGTAAGGCTTTGATAGCTTTGTCTTTTCTTTTATACACTGAAATTCCATGGATTTCTGCGCTCTCCTCTCCTCTAATATGCTCTGCTTGTCTCTGGGCAGGTCAGCAATAGATGTCTCGTCACGTTAGGATTGATTAGGATACGTTTGGTTGCGTTATGTTTGGTTTGGTTGTGGTACGATATCTTTGACTTTTGCGCTATACTCCGCTACCCGGTGGACTTCTTCGCTCTGCTGTGCCCTTGTATCTCCTGCTTGGCTGTGCGGATGCTAGCAACAGTGATCTCGGCACTTCGGGTCGAGGTAGGTTTCGCCTGGCTACGTTGAGTTTGGATAGGTTAGGGCAGTATACCGTTGACTTTTGTTCTATACACTGCTACTCGGTGGATTCGCGCGAACTGCTGTGCCCTACCTATTTTCTCCTTGGATCTGGGGAGGCCAGCAATATAGGTCTCGGCACGCTACGTTGAGTTGGGTTACGTTTGGTTTGGTTAGGTTACGTTAGGTACCGGTAAGATAGCTCTGTCTTTCACAATGTACACTGTTATTCGTCGGATTTCTGCGCTATGAATTGCTCCAACATATTCTGCTTGTGCCTGGCGGGGCTCGCAATAGTGGTCGCGGATCGTTACGTTGATTTAGGCTACGTTTGGTTAGATTATGTTAGTATGGGTTAGGTTTGGATATCTTCGGCTTTTCAGCTATACACTGCGATTCTATGGGTTTCTGTGTACCACTCTCCTCCACTATGTTTTGCTAGGCTCTGGGAAGGCCAGCGATGTGGACGCGGCACGAGAGATTGTGTTAGTTTGCGTTTGGCTATGTTACGATTGGCTTGGTTAGGATAGGGTAGCTATGCCTTTTGTGCTATACACTGCTATTCGGCGGATTTCTGCGCTCTACTGTGCTCTAGTGTGTTCTGCATGTCTCTCGGGGGGCCAGCAAATGTGGTATCGGCACTTTATGACGAGACAGGCAACGATTGGATTTGTTACGTTTGCTCGGGTTATGTTTTGGTAGCCTTGGCTTTTCCGATTTACACTGCGATTCTATCGACTTCTGAGCACTAATCACCTGTAATATGTTCTGCTCGGCTGTGGGGAGGCCAGCAATACTGGTCGCGGCGAGTTAGGTTTTGTTAGGTTACGCTTGGTTACATTACGTTTGGTTAGATAAGGACAGGACAGCATTGAGCCTTGTGCTCTACACTGCTAATCGGTCGATTTGTGCGCTCCACATTGAACTAATATGCTCTACATGTCTCTGGGGAGGTAAGAAATAATGGTCTCGGCACGTTAGGTTGAGTTATGTTACGTTCCGTTATGTCATGGTATGTTAAGTTCGGTGTGTATAGCTTTGACTATCGTGCTATAAACAGCTTTCGGTGGATTTCTGTGCACTACATTGCTCTGCTGTATTCTGCTGGGCCCTGGGGCAGCCAGCAACGGTGGCCACGACACGTTGGTTACAGTTATGTTACGCTTGGTTACGTGACGATTGGTTACGTTAGGATAGGGTAGCTATGACTTTTGTGCTATAGACTGCTGCTCAATTGATTTCGACGATTCACTGTGCTCTTATATGCTTCGAATGGCTCTGGGGAAGACTGCAATAGTGGTTTTCGCACGTTAGGCCGTGTTAGGTTACGATAGGTTATGTAACAATTGGTTTCGTTACGAAAGGATAGCTTCGACTTTTGTGCTGTATACTGATGTTCGGTGGATTTATGTGCTCTACTGTACTCTGGCCTGTTCTGCTTGGCTCTGGGTATGCCAGCGATTGTGGTATCGGCTTGTAGTGATGACATATGCAACATTTGGTTAGTTTAGTTAGTCAGCCCGAGTCTGGTTTGGATATCATTGACTTTTGTGCTGCACACTGCATTGTGTCGGTCTTCTGCGCTCTACTGCACCCTAGTATTTTCTGATTCGCTCTGGAGAGGCGAGAAATAGTGGTCGCGGCACGTTAGGTAGAGTTAGGTTACGTTTGGATATGTTTCGGTTTGTTATGTTAGGAAATGAAAGCTTTGACTTTTTGCGACACGCTGCACTTCGTTGGATTTCTGCGCTCTACAGGGCTCCACCGTATTCTGCTTGGCCCTGAAGAGTCCCGCAATAGTGGTCGCCGTACGTTACGATGATTTAGTCTTCGTTAGGTTAGGTTATGTTATTTCTGAGCGCTACTCTCCTCTACTATATTCTGCTCGGCTCTGCGGAGGACAGCAGTAATGTTCGCGGCAGGTTAGATTAAGATTTGTTAATTTTTTTTGTGTTACGGTTGGTTCGGTTAGGCCGGTGTAGCTGTGACTTTTGTGCAATATACTGCTATTCGGTGGATTCCTGCGCTCTACAGTGCTCTAATATTTTCTGCCTAGCCCTTGGGAGGACAGCAATAGTGGTCTCGGCACGCTATGATGAGCTACGCTACGTTTGGTTAGATTACGTTGGTATGGGTTAGGTTCGGGTAGCTTCGACTTTTCTGATACGCAAAGCGATTCCATGGATTTCTGAGCACTACTCTCCTCTAGAATGTTTTGCTCGGCTCTGGGTAGGCGAGAAATAGTGGTCGCGGCATGTTAGGTAGTGTTAGGTTACGTTTGGTAATGTTACGTTTGTTTAGGTTAGGAGAGTGTAGCTTTGACTTTTGTGCTATACACTGCTATTGGGTGAACTTCTGCACTCTGTTGTGCTCTACGATATTCTGCATGGCCCTGACGAGTCCAGCAATAGTGGTCGAGGCACGATATGTTGAGATATGCTACGTTTGGTTAGGTTAAGGTAGCTTTGGTTATGTTCGAATAGCTATCACTTTTCTGCTATACACAGCGATTATATGGGTTTCTGAGAGCTACTCTCCTCTACTATTTTTTGCACGCATCGGCGGAGGCTAGCAATATCGCTGGGAGCACGATAGGTTGAGTTGGTTTATGTTCGGTTAAGTTGCGATTGCTTAGATTAGGATAGGATAACTTTGACTTTAGTGCTATACACATCTATTCGGCGAGTCTCTGCGCAATACGTTTCTCTAATTTTCACCCCCCTGCTCTTTGGAGGCCAGGAATAGTGATCTCAGCTAGTTAGGCTGAATTAGGTTACGATTGACTCGGGTAGGTTATGTTATGATCGGTAACGATGGCCTTGACTTTCGCACTATACAATGATATTCGGTGGATTTCTGCACTCTACTGTCCTCTACTACATTTTGCTTGGCCCTGGCGAGTCCAGCAATTGTGCTTGCGTCACGTTAGGTTGAGTTCGGTTACTTTCGGCTAGGTTAAGTTATGTTAATCTCGGTTAGGTTGGCATTGACGTTCGTGCTGTACACTGTCATTCCGTGGATTTCTGCGCTCTACTGTGCTATACTATTTTCTGCTTGTCCCTGGCGAGGTCAGAAATAGTGGTCACGGCGCCTTATGTTGCATTATACCACGTTCGTTTAGGTTATGATACAATGGGATAGGTCTGGACAGCTTTGACTTTTCTGCTGTATACTGCCGTTATACGGATTTCTGAGCTCTAGTCTCCTCTACTATGTTCTGCTCGGCTCTGGGAAGGACAGCAATAGTGGTCGCGGTATGTTAGATGGATTTGCGTTACGTTTGGTTATGTTAAGTTTGGATGTGTTAGGATAGGATAGCTTTGACTTTTGTGCTTTACACGGCTAATCGGCGGATTCCAGAGCTCTACAGTGGGCTGTTATGTTCTGCTTGGTTCTGGGTTGGCCAGGAATTGTATCCTCGGCACGTTAGGTAGCGTTCGATAATGTTCGGTTTTGTTACATTTGGCTTGGTTTGAATAGCGCAGCTTTGTGTTTGTGATATACACAACAACTGTATGGATGTCCACGCTCTGCTCTCCTCTACTATTCTCTGCCAGGCTCTGGGGAGACCTGCCATAGTGGCCGTCGCACGCTAGATTTGGTTAGGATACGTTTTGTTATGTTAAGATCTGTTAGGTTAGGATAGTATATATTTGACTATTCTGCTGTACACTACTATTCGGTGGATATCTGCGCTCCACTGTGATTTAGCATGTCCTGCATGGCCCTGGCGTGTCCAGCAATAGTGGTCTCTGCACAATATGTTGGGATATGCTACATTTGGTTATTTCAGGTTTGTTAAGGTCAGGCTTTGATGCCTTTGACTTTGCTCTGTACACTGCAATGCGGCGGATTTCAGCGCCCTGTTCTCTAGTACATTCTGCTCGGTTCTGGGGAGGCCAGCAATAGTTTCCGCTGAATGTTAAGTTGAGTTATGTTACGTTTGGTTATGTTTAGGTTGGTTAGGTTACGATAGGATGGCATTGACCTTTGTGCTGTGCACAGCTATTCGCTGGATTTCGGCTCTACATAGCTCTAGTATGCTCTTCTTGGCCGTGCGCAGAACAGCAATAGTGATCTCGGCACGATAGGTTGAGTTATGTTACGTTTGATTACGTTACGCTTCTTTAGGTTACGAGAAGGTAGATTTGACCTTTGAACTATACACTGCTACTAGGTGGATCTCTGCGCTCTACTGTGCTCTAATATTCTCTGCTTGTCTCTGGGGAGGCCAGCAAAAGTGTTCCCGGCACGTTAGGCTGAGTCATGTTACGCTAGGTTAGGCTTAGTTCGGTAAGGATAGCTACGACTTTCGCACTATACACTGTTATTCGGTGTATTCCTGAGCCCTACTGTGCTCTACTATATTCTGCATTGCCGTGGGAAGGACGGCAGCAGTCGTCCCGGCACGTTATTTTGTGTCAGGCTACGTTTGGCTACGTTGTGTTCGTGTGTGTTAGGTTTGGAGAGCAATGACCTTTCTGCTATATACTGCGATCCTGTGAATTTCTGCGCTTACTCTCCTCTAATATATTCTGCTCGGCTTTGGGGAGGACAGCAGTAGTGGCCGTGGCACGTCAGGTGGTGTTAGGTTGCGTTTGCTTACGTTACGGTTTGTTATGTTAGGAGAAGATAGCATTAGCTCTTTTGCTACACACTGCTATTCGATGCAATTCTGCGCTTTACTGTGCTCTAGTATATTCCGCTTGTATCTGCGGAGGACAGAAATTGTGGTCCCGGCACGATACAATGCGTCAGGCTACGTTTGGTTCGGGTGGGTGAGGTCAGGTTATGTGCGGATATCTTAGACTTTTCTGCTGTACACTGCAATGCGGTGGATTTCTGCGCCCTACTCTGTTCTATTATGTTCTGTTTGGCTCTGTGGAGGGTAAAAATTGTGTCCTCTGCTCGTTTGGTGGAGTGCGGTTACGTTCGGCTTTGTTACGTTTGGTTAGGTTAGGATAGGGTAGCTTTGACATTTGTGCTGTACAGTGCGATTCTATGGATTTCTACGCTCTACCCTCCTCCAATATGTTCTGCTTGACTCCAGGGAGGCAGCAATAAGTGTCTCGCCACGTTAGGTTGACATATGTTACGTTTGTTTACGTTACACTTGGTTATGTTAGGATAGGACACCTTCAACTTTGGATCTATACTCTGCTATTCGGTGTACTTCTGCGCTCTGCCTTGCTCTAATATTTTCTACTTGGCTACGGGGAGGCCAGCAATAGTGATCCCGGCACGTTAAGTTTAGTCAGGTCACGTTTGGTTGGGATTGGTTAGGCCTTGTTCGGTAAGGATACCACTGACTTTCGTGGTGTACACAGTTATCGGAGGTTTCCTGCGTTCTACTTTGCTCTACTATATTCTGCTTGGCCCTGGCGTTGCCAGCAATAGTGGCGTCGGCTCGTTAGCTTGGACCGTGTTACTTTTGGTTAGGTTAAGTTATGTTTACTTCGGTTAGGGTTGCCTAGACTTTCGTGCCATAGAATCCTATTCGGTGTATTTCTGCGTTCCACCGTAATCTACTATATCCTGCTTGGCCCTGTGTAGGCCAGCAAAGGTTGTCGCGGCACGTTATGCTGGTTTGGGCACCGCGTTGTTTGGTCATGTTAGTATGGGTTTGATATGGATTTCATTGGCCTTTCTGCAGTACGCTGCGATTCTATGGATTTCTGCGATCTACGCTCCTCTAATATGTTCTACTCGGCTCTGGGGAGGCCAGCAATTCTGGTTACGGGATGTTAGGTTGAGCTATGTTACGTCTTGTTATATCACGTTTGGTCTGGTTAGGTTACGGTAGCATTGACTTTTATGCGATACACTACGATACTATTGATTTCTGCGCTGCAATCCTCCGTCATATGTTCTGCTTTCCTCTGGGGATGGTAGCAATAGATGTGGCGGCACGTTAGGTTGAGGTATGTTACGTTTGGATGTGTTACGACTTATTACGTTAGGATACGATAGCCTTGACTTTTTGGTCACTCCCTGCTATTCGCTGCATTTCAGCGTTCTACTCTCCACTAGTATGTTTTTTGGTCACACCCTGCTATTCGCTGCATTTCAGCGTTCTACTCTCCACTAGTATGTTCCGCTGGGCTCTGGGGAGGCCAGCAATAATGGTGGCGGCACGTTAGGTTGAGTTAGGCTACGTTTGGCTACGCTACGATTTGTTATATTAGGACAGGATAGCCTTGACTTTTTTGCTACACACTGCTGCTCCGTGAATTTTTGTGCTGTAGTGCTGTCTAGTATTTTCCGCTTGGATCTGGGGTGCACAGCAATTGTGGTCACAGCACTTTATGGTGCGTTATGCTACGCTTGGTTGGGTGGGGTTTGGTCAGGTTATTTAAGGATATTATGGGCTTTTGTGCTATACACTGCAATGTGGTGGATTTCTGCGCTCTACTGTACTGTGGCCTGTTCGGCTTGGCTATGGGGTGGCCAGCAGTATTGTCCACGGCACTTTTGATTGAGTTTGGCTGTTTTGTTACGTTTGGCTAGGTTAGAATAGTGTGGCTTCGACTTTCGTCGAAAACACTGCGAACCTATGGATTCCTGCTCTCTACTCTCCTATAATATGCTGTGCTTGGCCCTGGGGAGTTCAGCAGTAAAGGTCTCGCCACGTTCGGTTGAGTTAAGTTACGTTTGGTTACGTTACGTTTGGTTGGTTCAAGATCGGATAGCGTCGACTTTTGTGCTATACACTGCCAGTCGGTGGATTTCTTTGACCCACTGTGTTCTAATATTTTCTGCTGCGCCCTGGGGAGGCCAACACTTGCGGTCTCGGCGCGTCAGGTTGAGACAGGTTACGTTGGGTTAGGCCATGTTATGTCAGTTTCGGCTCGGATAGCTTTGATATTCGTCATGTACACTGGTTTTCCGTGGATTTCTACGCTCCACTGTGCTCTAATATTTTCTGCTTGGCTCTCAGGGGCCAGCATCAGTGGCCTCGGCACTTTGGGCTGAGTTATGTTACGTTTCGTTTGTTACGACTGGCTAGGTTCGGATAGGATACCTTTGGCTTTTGTGCTGTACATTGCCTTCGGTGGGTTTCTGCGCTCTACTTTGCTCTACTATATCCTGCTTCGACCTGCGGAGGCCAGCGACAGCGGTCACTGGGAGTTACGTTGAAATGTGCAATGTTTGGTTAGATCACATTGGCATGGGTTAGGATCGCATACCTTTGAGTATTCTGCTATACATTGGTATTCTACTGATTTCAGCACTCTACTCTCCTCTAATATGTTCTGCTCGGCATTTGGGGAAGGCAGCAATAGCGTTCGCGGCACGTTAGTTAGAGTTAGGTTACGTTTCGTTATACTACTATTTCGTATGTGAGGCCAGGATAGCTTTGACTTCTTGCTACACACCGCTATTCAGTGCATTTTTGCGCGCTACTGTGCTCCAGCATAATCTTCTTGGCCTGGGGAGGCCAGCAATTGTGGTCTCGGCACGTTATGATGCGTCAGACTGCGCTTGGTAAGGTTGTATTAGGACAGGTTATGTAACGATATCTTCGATATTTGAGCTATACACTGCTATTCGGTGGGTTTCTGAGCTCTGCTGTGCTCTAGTATCTTCCTCTTGGCTCTGTGGTGCCAGCAATCGTGGCCGCGACACGTTACTTTGAGTCCGGTTGCATTCAGCTGTGTTACGTTTGGTTGGGTTAGGAAAGGATAGCTTCGACTCATGTGCAATGCACTGCGATTATATGGATTTCTTCTCTCTACTCTACTATAATATGTTCTGCTTGGCTCTGGGGAGTTCAGCAATAAAGGTCTAGTCACGTTAGGCAGAGTTATGTTACGTTTGGTTACGTTACGTTTGGTGCGGTCAGTATTGGATAGCGTCGACTTTCGTGCTATATACTGCTATTCGGTGGATTTCTTCAGCCTGCCGTGATCTAATATTTTCTGCTTGGCTCTGAGGAGACCAGCAATATTTGTCCCGGAAGGTTAGGTAGAGTTACGTTAGGTTTGGTTAAGTTGCGGTTTGCTATATTAGGAGAGGATAGCTAGACTTTTTTGCTACACACTGCCTCTCGGTGCATTTCTGCGCTCTACTGTGTTATAGTACGTTCTGCTGCGCCCTGGGAAGGCCAGCATTTGTGGTCCTGGCACGTCTGGTTGGGACAGGTTACGTTGGGATAGGCTACGTTATGTTGGGTTCGACAAGGATAGCTTTGGCATTCGTACTGTACACTGTTTTTTCGTGGGTTCCAGCACTCTACTGTGCTATACTATATTCTGCATGGCCCTGGCGAGGCCAGAAATATTGGTCGCGGCAAGTTATCTAGAGATGGGTTACGTTCGGTTATGTTGCGACTGGTTACGTTAGAACATGAGCTTTTTGACTTGGTGCTATACACTGTGATTCGGTGTACTCCTGCGCTCTACTGCGCTCTAGCATTTTCTTCTTGGCTCTGGGGTGGGGGGGCAGCAGTTTTGTCATTGGCAGGTCAGGTTGAGGTCGGTTACGTTTGGTTACGTCACGTTTGGTTATGTTAGGATAGGGTAGCCTCGAATTTTGTGCTATGAATTGCAATTACATGGATTCCTGCGCTCTCCTCTCCTCTAATATTTTCTACTTGGCTCCGGGACGGCGGCAATATAGGTCTCCTCACGTTAGCTTGAGCCATGTTCCGTTTGGTTGCGTTAGGTTTGTTTAGGTTGGGATAGGATAGCTCTGACTTTTGCGCTGTACACTGCGGTTCCGTGGATTTCTGTTCTCTACTGTGCAATAATATGTTCTGCTAGGCTATGTGCAGGATAGCGGTAGTGGTCTCGGGACGTTAAGTTGGGTTAGGCTACGTTCGGTTATGTTACGCTTGGTTGGGCTGGGTTCGGATTGCTTTGACTTTTCTGTTATGCACTGCGATTCAATGGACTTCGTTGCTCTCGTCTAACCTAATCTGTTCTGCTTGACATAGGGTAGGGCAGCAATAGAGGTCTTGTCACGTTAGCTTGGCTTAGGTTACGATTGGTTACGTTGCGTTTGGTCAGGTCATGTTAGTACAGCTTGGACTTTTGCACTATGCACTGCTATTCGGAGGATTTCGGCGCTATCCTGTACTCTAATATTTTCTGCTTGGCTCTGCGGAAGACAGCAATACTGGTCTCGGCACGTTAGGCTTAGTTATGTTTCGTTTTGATTGGTTACGTTATGCTAAGTTTGGTAAGAGCAGCTTTCACTTCCGTGCCTTTCACTGACATTCGGTGGATCCCTGCGCTCTACTGTGCTCTA
>NW_016916076.1:3602-11318 GCF_001483705.2 Eufriesea mexicana | reverse complement strand
TTCCATACATACATCCATGCACAAATCCACCCATTCATACATCCATGGATCCATAAATCCATCGATCCATATATCCATCCACCTATCCATCCATCCAACCATACATTCATACATACATCAATACATACATCCATCCATCCATACATGCATAGATCCATACACTCATACATACGTACATCAATACTTTCTTATATCCATACACACATACATCAGTACATCCATTCATCTGTACATCTATACATCCATACATCCAAACATACATACATACATGCATCTATTCATCCATCCATCCATACATGCATCCATCCATACATCCATACGTACATCTATACATACACCCATACGTACATCCATCGATCCATACTACCATCTCATCCATACATCCATACATCCATACATCTATACATCCATACATCCAAACATACATACATACATGCATCTATTCATCCATCCATCCATACATGCATCCATCCATACATCCATACGTACATCTATACATACACCCATACGTACATCCATCGATCCATACTACCATCTCATCCATACATCCATACATCCATACATCTATACATCCATACATCCAAACATACATACATACATGCATCTATTCATCCATCCATCCATACATGCATCCATCCATACATCCATACGTACATCTATACATACACCCATACGTACATCCATCGATCCATACTACCATCTCATCCATACATCCATACATCCATACATCTATACATCCATACATCCAAACATACATACATACATGCATCTATTCATCCATCCATCCATACATGCATCCATCCATACATCCATACGTACATCTATACATACACCCATACGTACATCCATCGATCCATACTACCATCTCATCCATACATCCATACATCCATACATCTATACATCCATACATCCAAACATACATACATACATGCATCTATTCATCCATCCATCCATACATGCATCCATCCATACATCCATACGTACATCTATACATACACCCATACGTACATCCATCGATCCATACTACCATCTCATCCATACATCCATACATCCATACATCTATACATCCATACATCCAAACATACATACATACATGCATCTATTCATCCATCCATCCATACATGCATCCATCCATACATCCATACGTACATCTATACATACACCCATACGTACATCCATCGATCCATACTACCATCTCATCCATACATCCATACATCCATACATCTATACATCCATACATCCAAACATACATACATACATGCATCTATTCATCCATCCATCCATACATGCATCCATCCATACATCCATACGTACATCTATACATACACCCATACGTACATCCATCGATCCATACTACCATCTCATCCATACATCCATACATCCATACATCTATACATCCATACATCCAAACATACATACATACATGCATCTATTCATCCATCCATCCATACATGCATCCATCCATACATCCATACGTACATCTATACATACACCCATACGTACATCCATCGATCCATACTACCATCTCATCCATACATCCATACATCCATACATCTATACATCCATACATCCAAACATACATACATACATGCATCTATTCATCCATCCATCCATACATGCATCCATCCATACATCCATACGTACATCTATACATACACCCATACGTACATCCATCGATCCATACTACCATCTCATCCATACATCCATACATCCATACATCTATACATCCATACATCCAAACATACATACATACATGCATCTATTCATCCATCCATCCATACATGCATCCATCCATACATCCATACGTACATCTATACATACACCCATACGTACATCCATCGATCCATACTACCATCTCATCCATACATCCATACATCCATACATCTATACATCCATACATCCAAACATACATACATACATGCATCTATTCATCCATCCATCCATACATGCATCCATCCATACATCCATACGTACATCTATACATACACCCATACGTACATCCATCGATCCATACTACCATCTCATCCATACATCCATACATCCATACATCTATACATCCATACATCCAAACATACATACATACATGCATCTATTCATCCATCCATCCATACATGCATCCATCCATACATCCATACGTACATCTATACATACACCCATACGTACATCCATCGATCCATACTACCATCTCATCCATACATCCATACATCCATACATCTATACATCCATACATCCAAACATACATACATACATGCATCTATTCATCCATCCATCCATACATGCATCCATCCATACATCCATACGTACATCTATACATACACCCATACGTACATCCATCGATCCATACTACCATCTCATCCATACATCCATACATCCATACATCTATACATCCATACATCCAAACATACATACATACATGCATCTATTCATCCATCCATCCATACATGCATCCATCCATACATCCATACGTACATCTATACATACACCCATACGTACATCCATCGATCCATACTACCATCTCATCCATACATCCATACATCCATACATCTATACATCCATACATCCAAACATACATACATACATGCATCTATTCATCCATCCATCCATACATGCATCCATCCATACATCCATACGTACATCTATACATACACCCATACGTACATCCATCGATCCATACTACCATCTCATCCATACATCCATACATCCATACATCTATACATCCATACATCCAAACATACATACATACATGCATCTATTCATCCATCCATCCATACATGCATCCATCCATACATCCATACGTACATCTATACATACACCCATACGTACATCCATCGATCCATACTACCATCTCATCCATACATCCATACATCCATACATCTATACATCCATACATCCAAACATACATACATACATGCATCTATTCATCCATCCATCCATACATGCATCCATCCATACATCCATACGTACATCTATACATACACCCATACGTACATCCATCGATCCATACTACCATCTCATCCATACATCCATACATCCATACATCTATACATCCATACATCCAAACATACATACATACATGCATCTATTCATCCATCCATCCATACATGCATCCATCCATACATCCATACGTACATCTATACATACACCCATACGTACATCCATCGATCCATACTACCATCTCATCCATACATCCATACATCCATACATCTATACATCCATACATCCAAACATACATACATACATGCATCTATTCATCCATCCATCCATACATGCATCCATCCATACATCCATACGTACATCTATACATACACCCATACGTACATCCATCGATCCATACTACCATCTCATCCATACATCCATACATCCATACATCTATACATCCATACATCCAAACATACATACATACATGCATCTATTCATCCATCCATCCATACATGCATCCATCCATACATCCATACGTACATCTATACATACACCCATACGTACATCCATCGATCCATACTACCATCTCATCCATACATCCATACATCCATACATCTATACATCCATACATCCAAACATACATACATACATGCATCTATTCATCCATCCATCCATACATGCATCCATCCATACATCCATACGTACATCTATACATACACCCATACGTACATCCATCGATCCATACTACCATCTCATCCATACATCCATACATCCATACATCTATACATCCATACATCCAAACATACATACATACATGCATCTATTCATCCATCCATCCATACATGCATCCATCCATACATCCATACGTACATCTATACATACACCCATACGTACATCCATCGATCCATACTACCATCTCATCCATACATCCATACATCCATACATCTATACATCCATACATCCAAACATACATACATACATGCATCTATTCATCCATCCATCCATACATGCATCCATCCATACATCCATACGTACATCTATACATACACCCATACGTACATCCATCGATCCATACTACCATCTCATCCATACATCCATACATCCATACATCTATACATCCATACATCCAAACATACATACATACATGCATCTATTCATCCATCCATCCATACATGCATCCATCCATACATCCATACGTACATCTATACATACACCCATACGTACATCCATCGATCCATACTACCATCTCATCCATACATCCATACATCCATACATCTATACATCCATACATCCAAACATACATACATACATGCATCTATTCATCCATCCATCCATACATGCATCCATCCATACATCCATACATACATCTACATATACATCCATACGCTCATCCATCGATCCATACATCCATCCATCCATACATCCATACATCCATCCTTCCATCCATCCATACATCCATTCATCCATAAATGCATCAATTTGTACTTCCATCCATCGACACATCGATCCATCCACACATAAATACATATATACATTCATACATTCATATATACGTACATCCGTCCGTCCATATCTCAATCTATCCATACATCCATTCATCCATACCGCCATCCACCAATACATCCAGCCATCCATATCTCCATTCTTCAATACATCCATCCATCCTTTCATCCACCCATCTATACATCCGTGGATCCGTACATCCATCCATCCATACATCCATCCACCAATTCAGCTTTCATGCATACATACATACATACATCAAACAAACATCCATCCATCCATAAATACATCAATCCATACATCCGTCCATCCATCCATACATCCATCCATTCATCCATCCATCCATACATGCATCCATCCATACATCCGTCCATCCATACATCCATACATACATATATACATATATCCATCCATACATCCGTCCATCACTACATCCATACGTACATCTATACATACATCCATGCGTTCATCCATACTTACATTCATCCAACCATACACCCATACATCCACATATCCATAAACAGATCCATCAGTGACTCCATCCATCGATACATGCATCCATCCACACATACATATATATATATACATCCATGCATTCATCCATACATCTATCCATACATCCATCCATCGATACATGCATCCATCCACACATACATATATATATACATCCATGCATTCATCCATACATCTATCCATACATCCATACATCGATACATGCATCCATCCATTCATCCATCCATCCATACATCCATACATACATCAATTCAACTGTACATACGACCATACATACAACGATACATAAATCGATTACGATACATATACCCATAAACACATCTATCCGTACCTCTATCCATCGATACATTCATCCATCCACACATCCATACCTATATACATCCGTGCATCCGTACATCCATCCATTCACGCATCCATCCATCCATACATCCATTCTTCCATACATCTATGCATCCATACAACCAAACATCCATACATCCATCCATCCATCCATCCATTCATCCATCCATCCATATATGCATCCATCCATTAATGCACCCATACATCCATACATACATCTACATATACATCCATACGCTCATCCATCGATCCATACATCCATCCATCCATAGATCCATCCACACAATCATCCATACATCTATCCATACATCCATTCATTCATCCATCCATCCATACACGCATCCATCCATACATCCATACATACATCTATACATATATCCATGCGTTCGTACATACATACATCCCTCCATTGTTACATCCATACTACCACACAACCATATATCCATAAATCCATCCATCCGTACTTCCATCCTTCGGTACAACCATCCATCCATACATACCTACTTATATGCATCCATACATCCATACATACATCCATACAAACATCCGCACGTATATCCATACATTCATACATTCATGCATCCATACATCTGAGGACAAATACATCCACCCATCAATATATCCATCCATGGATACATACATCCAACCATACATCCATTCATCCATGAAGCCATCCATTCATCCATACATCCATACATTCGTACATCAATTACTACGTACATCCATACCTTCATACAACCATACACCCAAACATTCATACATACACACATGCATGCATCCGTCCATTCATACATCCAACCATCGATTCATTCATACATCCCCACATCCATATATCCATAAATCCTACCATCCGTACTTCCATCCATCGATAAATCGATCACACCCATACATCCATACATATATACATACATACTTCCACACATACGTAAATACGACGATCCACACCTCAATCCATCCATACAAGCATCCATCAATACATCCGTCCATCCATACATCCATATATACATATATACATACATCCACCCATACATCCGTCCATCCATAAAACCATACATCCATACAAACGTCCATTCATACATCCATACCTCCAGCCATTCATCCATCCATCCATACATGCATCCATCCATACATCCGTCCACCCATACGTCCATACATACATCTATAGGTGCATGCATACTTTCATCCATACCTACATTCATCCAACCATACACCCGTACATCCGCACATCCATATATCCATAAGCCTATCCACCCGTTCTTCCATCCATCGATACATCCATCCATACATACATCCATACATTTATACATCCATACATCCATACTTCCGTTCATCCGTCCATCAGTACCTCAAACAACCCATACATCCATCCATCCACACCGCAATCCATCCATACATCCATCCATCCATACATCCATTCATCCATACAGACATCAATACATACATTCATCCATGCATACATCCACACACCCATACATCCATTCATCCATACTTCCATACATCCGTACATCAATTCATACGTACATCCATACATTCATACACCCATACATCCATACATCCATACATCCATACATCCATACACACAAACACTCATACATACCCACATGCATACACCCATCCATCCATTCATCCATACATTCACACATCCATACATATATACACCAGTGCATACATACATCCATCCATCCATACATCCAAACATCCATAAATCCACCAATTCGCACTCCCATCCTTCGATACATCCATCCATCCACACATCCATGTATCCATACATCCGCACATGCGTCCATCCATACCTCAGTCCATCCATATATACGTCCATACAAACAACCATCCATCCTTACATCCATCCATCCATACATCCAATCTTCTATACATCTATCCACCCATACACCCACCCATCCATTTATCCATGGATCCGTCCTTCCATCCATCCATAAATCCATTCACCCATAAAGGCATCAATTTGTACTTCCATCCATCGACACATCGATCCATCCACACATCCATACATGTATACATTCATACATTCATATATCCGTACATCCGTCCGTCCATATCTCAATCTATCCATACATCCAATCTTCTATACATCTATCCACCCATACACCCACCCATCCATTTATCCATGGATCCGTCCTTCCATCCATCCATAAATACATCAATCCATACATCCGTCCATTCATCCATACATCCATCCACCAATTCATCTTTCATGCATACATCCATACATACATCAAACAAACATCCATCCGTCCATAAATACATCAATCCATACATCCGTCCATTCATCCATACATCCATCCATTCATCCATCCATCCATATATGCATCCATCCATTCATCCATCCATACGTCCATACATACATCTATATATACATCCGTACTTCCATCCATCGATACATCGATCACACCCATACATCCATGCATATATATATACATACAA